>NC_058132.1:551650320-551870998 GCF_016433145.1 Gracilinanus agilis | reverse complement strand
TGTCTATACACACACACACACACACACACACACACACACACACACACACACACACACACACACACACATCTCCTATTCTTTCCCCTGGATCCCTTTATTTATTTATTTTCATTCCCTTCTCTTAGTCTATGTCTTGTTTTTCCTCTAGATGGCAGGCGAGTATTCAAAATGAGGGAAAAGCTCGACTTCTAAAGCAGGTTAATCACTTAATACAGTACTGGCAACTCTACCTGATGAGGTCTGCCCAAGGTAAAAAATGAACCCTGAAATTGTGCATTATGTCTCACTTACCATTTTTTGAGAATTGTGGAGCACAAAGCTGTATATAAAGAAATAAAAAGTAAACAGCAATTCTAATGCTGCTATTTTAGACCTGATAAAGCTAATTAATTCAGTGAAAAACCCAAAAGTCCTTCAGGTGCAATTCCTTTTTTACACATGTTTTACACACATGTATATATGTAAGTATTGCATAATTATTATACATATATGATTTATATATTATTTTATTATGCATGCGTGTATAATTATGTCTGTTTGCTTGTGTATAATTATTAGATAATTATTATATAATTACATAAAACATTATAAATAAATATTTACATATATTTGCACATATTTACAATAAGTACATTGATATTCAGATTCTTAGCAGTTCAGTGGCAATTCAATTCTATGGACACATGTAAATGACACATGTAAAACGTAGTGGAATTGCACATTAGCTATGGGAAGGGGTTGGGAGAAGGGGAGGGAAAGAACATGAATCATGTAACCGTGGGAAAATACTCTAAATTAATTAATTAAATGAAATTGTCGAAGATCAAAAGAAAATCATCTGTTCTATTTAAGTTGGGGTAGCTAAATAGGTCAGGGGCGATAGAGTGTTGGGCATAGAGTCAGGAAGCTTTCTCTTCCCAAAGTCAAGTCTGGCCTCAGACATGGACAAGTTGTGTGATCCTGGACAAGTCATTTAACGTTCTTTGCCTCAGCTTTCTCATGTGCTGGAGAGGAAGTAGCAAACCACTTCAATATCTTTGCCAAGAACAATCGAGGTTCACAAAGAGTCAGATATGATTAATTAACAACAATTTAAGGCACTCTGCTAAATATTGGTAATATGAAAATGAAAATGACTCCCCTAGATACTTCAGGAAACTTACCATCTCATGGAGCAAAGGGGAAAGGTAAGATATACACCCAAAAATATCTTATTCTTTACTATAGTTTTGAAATTTTTCTTACTCAACTATAAGGTTCCAGAGTTACGAAGGCTTGCAAGAGGCCATTTAATCCATCCTTTTGTCTCCAAGATAATTTTGCCTTAACAATGAACAAAGATATCTATGTGCAGTTATAAATGATATTGCCAAAATTATTTTTTATAAACTCAAATACTACTTAAAACACATGCTCACATATATACACATAAAAAATACTAATGTTATCAACTATTTCAATCCGGAATGTCTTTTGAATTAAAGTGAGATAGTCTGCTACAAACAAAATGGACATAATCTTGTCAGGTTCAATCACTTCAGAAGCTAAATGGGTCTTTCACTGTTCTGTTCTCAGAATAATTACTCTAGAGAAATTTTCCTGACTTTTGAAGTCTATAGGAAACCCATATTTATAGTGTACAAAAAATTTAAAATATGTGTAGGTTGTATATGGGAAAATCTTTCCCATCTCTCTTAATCTTTTCCCCTCTTTCTTTCTATCCCTTCCTAATCTCTTTCTTCTTCTATTTCTCCTTGTCCCTTTCATTGTGCTTCCTTCTCCCCTTCTTGCAATGGCAGATAACAAGTGATATATCAGGTAGGTAAGATGCCTATGCAATTAAGACTCAATAAGTATCAGATCCTTTTAGCCACTAGTATGGACTTAGAATGGATTTCCCAGTTTCTAAATAGGAGGAGTTTTTGCTTAACAGGGAGTGGCTAGAAAGTTGAAAATTAAGTTTAAAAAAGGGAAAAAAATTAAAACATTTCAAAATATCAAAAACCAAGAATATTCTGATGGAGAATTAGAATATTTATCTGCATTTATTTAAAATATCAATTTACAACTCAAATATTTAAGAAGCATTCATTAAGAACTATGTAGTTAGGCAATAATGGTGAAAAAATGTCCCTTTTCTAAAGAAATTTGCACCCTAATTAAAGGTGTAATATGCAAATAATTATCTGTAATATATATGTGAATATGTAAAATCATATGCATACATACATAGATATCAGAATGCATGTGTTCAGAATGTATGTTTTCAGAATGAAGGTACAAATTGTTGGGGAAAATAGGAAAGACCTACTGTATAAGAGGGCAGATAGGTGAAGTAGTGGAGAGAGTTCTGGGCCTGGAGTCAGAAGAACTCAAGTTCAAATATGGCCTCAGATATTTACTATCTGTGTTACCTTGGATAAGTCACTTAACCTTGTTTGCCTCAGTTTCTCCTCTATAAAATGAGCTGCAGAAGAAAATGACAATCTACTCTAATATTTTTGCCTAGAAAACCCCAAATGGAGTCACAAAGAGTCAGGCAAAACTAAAACAACTGAAAAGCAACAAAACTGGTAGAAGAGTGGGATGTGATATGAGTTGTCATGGAGGTCTGATAAATCAGGAGGAAGAGATAAGGAATGAAAGCATTTAAAAGGTAGAGGACAAATGAAAAGTTAGTATTGGGAGATGAAGGGTTTAGTGCCAGTAAAAGCAACTAATCTAGTGTAGTTGGGTAATAGAATGCATAGACAGAGATTAAAACAAGGGAAAGTTAGAGATATAGGCATAAGCCTATCTGTGATTGACTTTTAAAGGTGAAAAACAATTTATAGTTGGGCCTGGAGGTAATAGGAAGCCATTTGAGTACCATCAAGGGAATTAATGAAAAAAAAAAAAAAACAACAACATGAAAGAAAATGGCTTAGCTATGCCAAATCTCAAACTATATTAGAAAATGTCAACCATGAAAACAATATGGTACTGGCTAAGAAATATAATGGTAGACCAATGGAATAAATTAGACCCTCCACACATAGTGGTAAATGACCAATGTAACCTAGTGTTTAACAAACCCAGATTCAAGCTTTTGAAGAACATACTTTTTGATGAAAACTGATGCTGGGAAAACTTGAAAACAGTATGGCAGATACAAGGAATTTCACACCTATCAGCCTAGATAATATGACAGAATCAAAAAATGGTATATGTTGGAGGAGATATGGGAAAAGTGGGACACTAATACCCAATTTTTCCATATGCTTTCTAACATATATCATTATTGGTAGAGAAGTAAACTGATACAATCAGCCTAGAGTATAATTTGGAACCATTCCAAAAGAATCATAAAATTGTGCATAACCTTAAACCCAGCAATACCATTATTATGTCTATTTCTCAAAGAGATTAAAGATAGATGAAAAAGACCTATGTCCTTTTACAATTTTATTTAAATTAAATTAAATTAAATTACAATTTTAATTATGAGGCTGATTAGTAGCTTTTTTAAGATTTTGTTTAAAAAAAGTTTTTTTAAACCCTTACCTTCTATCTTGGAGTCATTACTACTGTGTATTGGCTCCAAGGCAGAAGAGTGGTAAGGGTAGGCAATGGGGGTCAAGTGACTTGCCCAGGGTCACACAGCTGGGAAATATCTGAGGCTAGATTTGAACCTAGGACTTCCTGTCTCTAGGGCTGGCTCTCAATCCACTGAGCTACCCAGCTGCCCCAATTTGTAGTTTTTTGGTAGCTTTATTACAGTAAAAGAGAGATAGTAAGAAGAAAGAAAGGGATTCCTTCAATCAAGTGAGCAGAGTACCGAGCCAGAGACTTACACCTGCCACACCTTCACCAAAACAAATTTCAAGTTCCCAAAAAAGAGCTCTGAGTGTGGATCTCAACCATATTTATCCCCCCAAACCCCTGTATGTCAAATGAGGGCATTCTTAAAAGGATGCTGGGAATTTAGCTCAGGTGTAGCAAATTGTCCACCTCCACAGTCCAAAAATATTCATGACACCTTTTTTGTAGTGGAAAAGGATTAGAAACTGAAGGGATATCCATTAATTGGGGAATAGCTCAACAAGTTTGGTCTATGATCATAATGGAATATAATTGTGTAATAAGAAATAACAAATGAGATGATTATAAAAAAATCTGGGAAGACATATGAAAATGATGCAAAATGAAGTAAACAGTACCAGGACAACAGTATACACTATACCAAAAATACTGTATGATGACCAACTATGAAATTCTTAATTATTATCAATAAGGCAAGGATCCAGGACAACTTGAAGTGACTCATGACAAAAAAAAGGTATACACACACACACACACACACACACACACACACATATGTGTGTGTAGAGAGTCCAAATGCAGACTTAAATATGCCATTCTTTATTTTATTTCTTTGATGAATTTTTCACTAGTATAAGCAAGATGTGTCTTGTTTAACATGATAAGTAAGTAAATATATATTGTATGATAACATGTGTACAACCTATAGGCTATTATCTGCCTTCTTAGGGAAGAAAAGAGAGAACATTGATTACAAAATGTCAATTTACCACTATGTGTGGAGTGTCTAATTTATTCCATCAGTCCACCATTATTTTTCTTAGCCAGAACCATATTGTTTTCATGGTTGACATTTTCTAATATAGTTTGAGATTTGGTATAACATAACAGTTGAGGTGGAGTGGAAATATAGGTCATGGGAATTCTGGGTCCATGAAGTTAATAGATATCTTTAGAAAGATTACCTATGGAATTCCTGGGTGAAATATTTCAAGGGCAAATGTATGAGTTAATGTGTCAGGTTACTGTTCAATAATCCTTGCCCTTTGCACCAATATAGAGCTAGCTACAATGGAAGCCCTGAATCCATTCAGTCTAATACTATCATTTTGCAGATGAGGAAACTGAGGTTTAAGGAGGTTAAATGACTTTCTCCACTATCACAAATCGCCAAAGTGAAAAATTTCTAACATCAACAAGAGCACAGAGTATGAGAAGTGGAAGCAAAAGATGAAAAGAGGTGAACCAGGTCTTATAACTTCTCTAAGTTCTCAGTAAAAAAGGATTTCTCCATTTTAGGTGGTCCAATAGAACTCTATACTTCTCTTATGGATATTTTATTATGTACTTTGTGACTGATTTGTGTAACTATGTAATCTGTTATGACGTGGAATTTGAAAAGATACAAAGAAGATGATGGTTAAAGTAGAGTAAATTAGAAGCTTTTTGAGATCAGAGACTGAATCTAATCATTGTCTTCTCTGAAATGCTTATATCACAGGACCTAGAGCAAGGTAGATGCTTCATACCAATTTACTGCATTTATTCTATAGCCCAAACTTCTATAAGGATTAGTGATAAGGGATAAAGAGAAATTCATAGATTGACTTGAAGAGGAAAGGAGGAGAATTTAGATACAAACCCTGGGAGAAGATTCTGGAAGGTGAGGAATATCTTGGGAATTGACTGTTCTTAACTGTCACTCCTAATCTAGCTTTCCACCGAGCTGGAAGTAGGATTTCTCTTTGCTCTGGCATCCCATTGGAAGAACTAATCTTGTGGAAAGATTTGGGCTTCCTAGGTTGGAGAATTGCCTTGGAGTAGACTGCCTTTTCTCTGAAGTACAGAGAACAACCTGTCTGAGATCAACTTGGCTAAAGTAATCCTAAAGTTTTTGTCATCTGGGACTCTGGGTTACCTAGGAAGCCAACCCCAGGCTTGAGAGGGGATTCAGGCTAACCATGAATCCTATCTTCTTTGCCTTCTTAAAGACAATCTGGGCAGTTAGATTAAAAGATAGTCAGATAGCATTTGGGGTTTTAGATAAGAGCAGGGAGTAGATAGGCAGGGCCTATTGAAGAAAGGAAGAGTGACCTCTTGCAAGGTGAGTAGAAGTTGGGTGGAGGCTAAAATTGTAGTGTTAGGACCCTATCTACCCTTTCCCCTTACTCCAATTATCAAAATAAACTTGATTTCTAAAGTCCAAGGTTTTGTGCTTTACTGGCCCTGGAGAAGTCCCCCTAGGTGGGTGTTTCTCATCTCTCATCCATCAAGGCCTTTCCCAAACAATCTACCTCCAGTTAGAAGTAGTCATCTCTTTCACAATCATTCTCTTAAATTATGTTTCCATTTCCCCCAACACTCCATTATAAAGGAAAACTTTCAGTCCTTAAACAATCAACAGAAATGGAATTTGAAAAGATGATAATCAAGAGAGACAAACAGGAATGTCTCCAACTGTACCTAGTCAGCATTTGTCTCAGGTTAGACTTAAACGGAAATTGGAAAATATTTAAGTTAATTTTATTTTCAGTTCAAAATTCTTGAACCCACACCTTCCTAGCTTCAAGGCTGGTGCCCTAAGGAAATATTAGTATTTTTGGCTTTGCATTTATCATCCATAAAAGTATTTCAATTCCCCATTTAATTTCACATGTAAAGGCTTGGCTATGAATACTTATTCATTTTTATTCTGACATTTCCAATTATTTAGTCAAATACCAAAACAATATTGGAAGCTAAAGAGAAAGAACAGTACTTGTTTATATGCAACAAAAGCATGGAGCACTGAATAGGGAATTAGTAAATGTGAGTTAAAGACCTTGTTTTCTTAGTAACAAGTTGTATTACTTTGAATTTGCCCCCTGATCTTTTGGGATCAAAGATTCATTATTTGTAAAATAAGGAGATTGGGCTAAATAACATAAAATGTCTCTTTGACTTCCCCAAATCCATAATTCTATAAATAATTTAAGCCATTTTTATGAAGTTCAGCATGTTTTCTCTGACATTCCATTTTATTCATGCTATATTCTCCAGAGTATTTTGGTTCAACAAAATCAGTAGGCCTTAGATATTCACTAAATTCCAGCACTTTTATTTTGCTTGCTTCCTTTCCTTGGACTGTTTCTTCTCCTGTCACTGATCTCATTAGTTGGTCACTGACCTGTGAAGAAATTCACCCTATACTATTTTGAAGGAACTAAATGCTATACTTCTGGATTAAAGAAAAAAAGAAGTCCTCATTATCAGTAAGTTTTCTATTCTTTTCTATTGTCTCTTCTAACTTTTAAAATATTTCCTTACTGCTCTTCTCATTCAACTTATGATGATTTTTTTTAGCATTTTATGTATTTCCTTAATAACAACAGTTTGCCTTAGGTATATTACAAGAATTCTATTGCTAGTTTTGATCTTCAGTAATGGCCAATTTCTCACAGTTTTGTTGCTGATGTACAATTTATATTTTATCAAATTCCTTAAGACAGCTCTTATTCAAATAACTATCCCAAAAGTTAGGCTTTCTTTTTTCAAGTAAAATTTACATCTTTCTTTTCTTTCTCTTTTATTTGATAACCCCATATTTCTCCATCTCTAAAATGAAGTGTTTGGACTGAATGTTTTATTAAAGACTCTTCTAGAATTAGTATAATTTTAGGTCTATTTAACAATTAACTTCTATAGCAACATGTAGTTATTTCTTAATTAAGTTACATAAGTATTCAATAAAATACCTTGGGAGATGGCTTCTTTACATATACAAATATCTTTGAAATATTGAATGTTGAATGACATATACATAGGATTCACATTGAAGATGACCATGCCTTTCTTTAAAATTCATTTCTTTGGAAAATAAGTTAGTATCAACATATATTTCAACAGCATTTACTTATGTTAGGTTGAAGGAAGTAGTATAGTGTAACATGGTAAAATATAATATAGTGTAGTGGGGAAAAAAACTCATTGGAATTGAAATTACTAGACCTGTAGACCTGGTTTGAGGACTCCTGGCAGTAGCTCTCACAATCAGTTTATCACTCTCATTCTCAGTTGAGAGTAAACAATGTACCACAAAACTATTGGTGAGAAAGTGGTGTGTTTCCCTCAGGCAGATGAAGACTTCCTCCATTGGAATGATCAGATATTAACAATTTGTTCCTATAGTCTTGAAGGTGGCTAAAGCAAGTGCTGTAGAGCCCTTAGACCTTGGTCAGATGTTGAAGATGCCAAAGTCATCCACTGCACCCTGAATCATCACGAGTTGTCCTGACTTTTATCTTGCCACTATATTTCAATGACTGGAAGAGAGAGTATAGCTAATGACTTTGTGCAACTCTGCTGCACTTAAATTCAATTCATTCATAAGCCAAAACATCACCCTGTGATGTCATTGACCCTCCCTGAAAATGAAGGACAAACAACAGCAACAATAATAGGCTCAATTGGCTTTAAAAATGATATTTAATAATATTGAAGGGCAAGAAGAGTTAACACAAAATATTTCCACTCAGAGACATACATTCTCTTTGAACATACAAAAACCCCTGGAGGAGTGGAAACCTGAAAGTATAAAATTAGTGGAGAATACCTATAGTATATATTATAGGTATATGTGATGGGGTATTTCACAATTCCTAGCACTGTATCTTTTTGCCCTTTCATAGATTTCTCAGGGCTGCTGGAGTGCTAGGTCTTGAATCAGGAAGACCTGAGTTCAAATTTGGTCTTAGATACTTGCTGTATGTGTGACCCTGAGCAAGTAATTTCACCTTGTTTGCCTCAGTTTCCTAATCTATACAATTAGCTACAAAAGGAAAAACTACAATAGAAATTCAAAAGAAACACTTAAGAGTAACTAAAAACACAAGGATCCTCATTAAATTCCCTTAAGAAGTTTTTCTTTTTTTGGGGGGGGGGTGAGAATCAGTGCTTTTCTAAAATCCTTTCTAAAATTTCATTCCCCAAAGCTTTCACCATCCTCAGGTTACGACATTTTCATATCTGACTATAAGTGTTTTTTTTTTGTTTGTTTTTTACGACTGGCTACATACAATTCTGGTGGGTAATGCACCCATGTCTAGTCACAGATAAAAACTCTAATGATATTCTCAAATTCTCATCATTAAATTGATATGTGGAAGAAGAGAAAGAGAAAATTTATCTTCTTAATTCCTACACTTATCTGACTCCCAATGATTCCCCAGAGACATATCTCATTCATTCAATAACAAAATATTTGTGTATGAAATGAATTACAAAAATCCCTGAAATTCTTATTAAATTGGTTAAGTACTTTAATTTAATTCCTTTGGTTGAACTATTTTTTGTGCATTAGAGATTAATTGAAGTGAATTGTACTTAAACCCATAAATAAGATAAACACTAATACCAGCAATCACAACTTGCTTAAAATTTGTGCTCTTCACAAGTAGAATGCACTGCCTTGGTAGATAATGAGTTCCAACTCATTGAAGACCATTAAGAAGAAACTAGGAGTTGGAGTGGAGCCATGATGATTTTATAGGTAGAAATCTAGCTGAACCTTCTTAATGTTCTCCTCCAAACAATTTTAAATTAGTGCCTCAAATGAAATTTTGTAACATCAGAGCAAACCAAAGGTCTAGGTGAGAAGTTTTTCCTGCCTAAGAAGATTTAATATGTCACCAAATCTGTAATACCAGGATAATAGTCTATTGAGAATGCATACATGTGGTGGTATAAAGGTGGGGCACCAGGGATGTTAATTATTATTATTAAAATGTAACTAAATGGTTTGTGGGTTCACACTGGGTTGAAGGAGAGACAGGACCAACCATGATAGGGAGACCAGGGTTCACTGCCAAGCTTTTAACTGACACAGAAATGGCAGTTGGCCCAATGGTGACCCAGCTCACCCAGGCCAGGGACTATGGAACCAGCAGGCAAAAGTAAAGTTTATACAGTTTAGTTGAGGGAAATAATAATTGAAGGATGGGAATAAGGGATTCTATACTTAAAACCTAAGGACAAACCACAGGGGCAGGGAAGGGCTTAACTACACTATCCTATAGACCTAAGCCAGGCAGGGCCCAAAGGAAGCAGTACTGAAGTCACAGGGAAAGCTTCTTCAAACCTGGTTCCAGCCAGGTTTGGTCAGCTCAGCTAAAGGGCCTGAGGGTGGCTTTGGGGTCTCACGGTAATCTAAGGATGGTCACAGGATGCCAAGAGCCAACTCCACCAGGTGATCCAAGGTACCCAGGTAGAGAGAGTGAGTTTGAAATGCTGTCCACCAGATCCCAAACCACTTTCCCACTTGGTGCAACTCTGTAGGTCTGTTGTCCACTTGCTGAAAGCCTTTACCTCTCAGGATCCCAGGGAATCTGGATGCAGTATTTCCCTAACTCTGAGATCTCCCAAGGTTAGCAACAGTTATGTTCCCAACCACTAATGGAGTCCCTCTCAGAGCACATGTCCCAATTCCTGCTCCTTCATTCCATCTTGGAATTCTCTAGCCCTTCCTGCTAGGTCCAACACCATTAATAAATTAGTTGCTAAATAACCCTGCCTGGCACGAACAGTGACTGTGATAGTCGTAGCAGCAACTTCAGGAGCTCTCAGACCAGAGAAGGTAAGAAGGTGAGACAACTGATCAGAAAGAGATTTTAGGAGGCTTGTTCCTAAGAATTGGGTAATTGGTGCTGATTGGAAACTAGATTGCTCATATAAAATTCTGAGTTGTAACTTGAGAGTGGAAAGCAGTGCTTGTGTTTAGTCACAAGGAAGCAAGGTCTGTAATTCTAGTTCCAGTTCAGAGAGGAGTATTAGAAAGGTAGCCGCAAAAGTACAGGGGATACAGTCAAACTTCCAAGCCTGAGGAGTTCTAGTCCTTGTGTGCATGTAGAAAGAGGGAGTGATTTCTTAGTAAAGACTAGAGATTTAATAGGAAGGCAATGAACACATCTCTCCAAGTACCATACCATCTTGGAAACACTGAAAACTTGCAAGATCCCAGAATTAGCTCTGAAAACAAGAATTTGAAAAAGTAAAAAAATGATAATGATGCAAGAAAATTATGAAAAAGGATTAACAACTTTGTAAAGAAAAAACAAATAGGAGGGCACAAAAATACTAAATAAAATAAAACTTTAAAATCAGAATTGGCCTTTGTAAAAGAAGTACAAAATTGACTAAAGAACTTAAAAAGCAAAATAGGTCAAATAGAAAAAATACAAATATTCACTAAAGAAAATAACTTTTTAAAAGAGAATTGGCCAAATGAAAAAGGTACAAAGTTCAATGAAGAAAATAATTCCATAAAAATTAGAATTTGGTCTGGTTAAGATGGTGGAAGAGTAAGGAGCAGCACTGCTTGATCTCTCCTAACCAAAGCATACAGGACTCCTCAAGGGGACATAAAAAATGAATCCAGATGAATGAAGGGACCCCACAACAGGGCACAGCATTGAAAGTACGTGGAATCGGGGCATTTCCACGCTATAAAGGGGTGAAAGATCTCTCACTAAAATGCGAGAGGAAGAAGCCCCTCCCCCACCCCCATATCACATACAGCTCTGAGGCCAGCGCACAAGAGTGAAAGCAGGTTTGGGGCACCCATTAAGTCACTGGCAGCTCTAGGGCTTGTTCCTGAGAGCAGCAAGACTTAGGACCCCAAGAGGCTAAAGAACGCGCATGGACTTTCCTTAGCATCTGAGCTGTTGAAGGCAGTGCCCTAGGCATGGACAAGGATCTCAAGTGCAGGTTTGGACCACGAGTGGGGACTCTGTGCAGATGGGAGCACGCAGTGGGAGCACGGCAGTGGAAGCAGCATCCTGAGACTGTTGAAGGAGCCTCGGGCAGAGGGGCAGACCAGGGACAACCAGGAGGCTCGACCCCGAGAACAACGGGACCTGTGACCTTGGGAGCCTAGACAGACCCTGAGTGTGAGGATAAAGCACAGAAGGCACTGGGCTAACAACAATGGCAAGCCAAAATCGGGAACCCCAGAAGAGAAGGATTATCAAAAAGAACTCTGGAACACTCGACAACTTTTACACAGAGAAAATCCAGACAACAGAGGAGAACAAACAAGAAATCATATCCAGATCTTCCCAAAATAATGAAAACTGGTCACAAGCTATTGAAGAGTTCAAATCTGAGATGACGAAAAAGATGGAAGAGATCTGGCAAGAAAATAACAGTTTAAAAGGCAGAATTTCACAATTGGAAAGTGAGGCACTTCAACTGAAGACGAGAAATGACCAGATTGAAAAGGAAAACCAGAAGATTATAACCAAAAACGAGTCCCTAAAGGCTAGAATTGAGCAATTAGAAGCTAATGATCTCTCAAGACAGCAAAAACAAATAAAACAAAGTCAAAAGACTGATAAAATAGAAGGAAACATGAAAGATTTCAATGAGAAAGTGACAGATTAAGGAAACAGGGCAAGAAGAAACAGTTTGAGAATCATTGGTCTTCCAGAAAAAGCAGAAATTAATAGAAACTTGGACTCCATACTAAAAGAAATTATTCAGCAAAATTGCCCTGAAGTTCTACAACAAGAGGGCAATATAGACACTGAAAGGATCCATAGATCACCCTCTACACTAGACCCAGAAAGGACAACCCCCAGGAATATAATAGCCAAATTCAAGAGCTTCCAAGTAAAAGAAAAATCTTACAAGAAGCCAGAAAGAGACAATTCAAATATCAAGGAGCACCAATCAGGATCACACAGGATCTGGCAGCCTCCAAGCTAAAAGACCTCAAGGCTTGGAATATGATATTCAGAAAGGCAAGAGAGCTGGGCCTTCAACCACGGATCAACTACCCATCAAAACTGACTATATACTTCCAGGGGAAAGTATAGGTATTCAACAAAATTGAAGATTTTCAAGTATTTGCACAGATAAGACCAGGGCTAAATGGAAAGTTTGATATCCAACCACAAAAATCAAGAGAAACATGAAAAGGTAAATAAGAAACAGAGGGGAAAGAAAGAACACTCATAATTTTTTTAAATTTGACTCTTTAAGGGCTTCAATAAGATCTAATTATCTGTATTCCTATGTGGAGAAATGCTATGTATAATTCTCTGTAGTGAACTCTATTCACTATTATAGTATTCACTATCATAGCAATCAGAAGAATAATTCATAGGGAGAGGTTGGAATACCAAATGGTCTAAGATGACATGGGGGGGGTGGGAAAGAGGGGGGTGAATAGTAGGGGACACCAAGAGAAACTTGAGTGAATAAGAAAAATAGGATAATCTATTACACACAAAGAGGGCATGGGAAGGGGAGGGGACAAATACTATTTTAAGAAGGAGAGGAAGAGAGCATTAAGAGGTAATATTTAAACCTTACTCTCAGTGTAATCAACCTGGAGAGGGAAGAGTAGCTATATTATCCATTGGGATAAAAAACTCTATCTAACTCTACTGAGAAAGTCAGAAGGGATAAACCAAGGGGAACAGGGGAGTGGGGAGGTCAAAAAAGGGAGGGGAGAAGAAGGAGGAGGGAACTCATTAGGCCTTTAAAAATAAAAAGAGGGGAATAACAAGGGAGGGTGTAGAAAGGGAAGCTAATCAAGGGAGGGGAGAAGGGATACCGGCTCAAAGCAAACCACTGGTTTAAAAGGAAATAGTGTAAGAAGAACGGGTGGGACTAAGGGAGGATACAAAAATGTCAGTGAATGCACAACTGATAATTATAACTCTGAATGTGAATGGGATGAACTTGCTCATAAAACAGAAGCAAGTAGCAGAGTGGATTATAAACCAAAATCCTACCATATGTTGTCTACAAGAAACACATATGAGGAGGGTAGACATACACAAGTTTAAGGTTAAGGGCTTGAGCAAAATCTTTTGGGCCTCAAATGAGAAAAAGAAGGCAGGAGTGGCTATTATGATTTCTGACAAAGCCAAAGTAAAAATAGATATGATTAAAAAAGATAGGGAAGGTCATTACATCCTGATTAAAGGCAGAATAAACAATGAGGAAATAACACTGCTCAATATGTATGCACCAAGTGGTATAGCATCCAAATTCATAAAGGAGAAACTGGTAGAGCTCAAGAAGGAAATAGATAGTAAAACCATAATAGTGGGAGATCTAAATATTCCTCTTTCAGATCTAGATAAATCAAACCAAAAAAATAAATATGAAAGAGGTAAGAGAGGTGAATGAAGTCCTAGAAAAATTAGATTTAATTGATATGTGGAGAAAAATAAATAGGGACAAAAAGGAATACACCTTCTGTTCAGCTGCACTTGGTACATGCACAAATATTGACCGTGTAATAGGGCATAGAAACATTGCAAACAAATGCAAAAGAGCAGATATAATAAATGTAACCTTCTCAGATCATAATGCAATAAAAATAATAATTAGTAAGGGCATCTGGACAAGCAAATCAAAATCTAATTGGAAATTAAATAATATGATTCTCCAAAACCAATTAGTCAAAGAAAAAATCATGGAAACAATCAACAATTTCATCAAAGAGAATGACAATGATGAGGCATCCTACCAAACTCTGTAGGATGCAGCCAAGGCAGTACTCAGGGGGAAATTTATATCCTTGAGTGCATATATTAACAAATTAAGGAGGGCAGAGATTAATGAATTGGGCATGCAACTCAAAAAACTAGAAAGCGAGCAAATTAAAAATCCCCAGATGAAAACTAAATTAGAAATACTAAAAATTAAGGGAGAAATTAATAAAATTGAAAGTAAAAGAACTATTGAATTAATAAATAAGACTAGAAGCTGGTTTTTTGAATAAACAGATAAAATAGATAAAGTACTAGTCAATCTAATAAGAAAAAGGAAAGAGGAAAACCAAATTGACAGTATTAGAGATGAAAAGGGAGACCTCACCTATAATGAAGGGGAAATTAAGGCAATCATTAAGAACTATTTCGCCCAATTATATGGCAACAAATATAACAATTTAGGAGGTATGGATGAATGTTTACAAAAATATAAATTGCCTAGATTAACAGCAGAAGAAATAGAATACCTAAATAATCCCATATCACAAAAAGAAATTGAACAAGCCATCAAAGAACTCCCTAAGAAAAAATCACTAGGATAGTGGCACCTAATTTACAAAGAACATCCCTCCCCAGGAGATTGGATGGATAACCGGGTATCAAGAAAAAAGAATGATCTAAAGTCATTGGGCCTATTTTCACCATCTTAGGTCTCAGCTTAGGCACCAACTCCATCTGCCCAGTGGCTCCTTTTACTCTCACAGACCCCATTAGTGCACAATTTTCTGGTGCTGATGTCAACACAGACTGGGTTGCTCCAGTATCAATAAGAGCAGGATAGATTTGATCTCCTATTGTTACCATAACCAAAGGTTCCCTGTCTTTAGCTGTCTGATCAAGAGGTACCAAAGGTGTTTCTATCTCTATGTCCCCCATATCCCATTGATCTTGTTCTAGGACTTCTGTCTGTCCTGGCTCAGGATTCTGTGAATGTAATGATGTTAAGTCTCCTTCAAAAGTGGCTTGTTGGACTGCCAGTGCCTGAATTGGCATCCCTGGGCTGTTCATGGGCCTATCAATGTCAAAGTGTATCTCAATTTTCCCAGACCATGACTAAGGTAGAGTGTCCTTCTCTTCACTGAACATGCTTTGCTTGACTTTAGCAAAGTTAGATTCAGGAGAGGTATTCCTCTGCATTAAAGGAAATTCTACAGAATTGGGAATGTGTTTTTGGTTCATGACTACATCCCAATCCTGTGAGTCTATGCTTTCTTCTTGTATCTGTTCCCTAGGCTCCATGTCAGTAACAGAAAACTGAACTCTAGATGTATTTTGCATAGGAAACAAAGTCAGTGTTGTAGATTCTTCCTTTGTCCCTATTGATGTCGTTTTGCTCCTCTCTTGGCTACTGACATTTATGAAACTGTATTCCTTTAAATGCATTAACTCAGAATCTACTCCAAAAGCAGCTCTCTTTGGAGTATCACAGGCTTGAAATTGTGCTACATCTTCATACACTTGACCCTGAAGTAGGCTTGGTACAAATTCTCTAGCTCCAGGATCTAGCTTTAAAATTCTTCTAGTATTGTAGCTACTAGAATTTTCACTTTCCCTTTCAGCTTCCCTAGTTGGGGATAGAGAAGAGGTAGTGCCTGTGTCTGAGAATTCAGCACTTTCCTTCTCAATGGTCTGTAGGAATCCATCTCCCTTGTTGACACTGTCCATTTCCAAGAGATCCCCATTAGAACACTTGTCTATATTCATTGCCCTTGCTGTTTGGCCTTGCTGTATATGTAAATGATCCACAGTCTTACTACAGAATGGTTCTGTCCCCCCATAGTAAGAATCAAGGAATACTACTTTCTTCAAGCTTTTATCAAGAACTTGTGCAGATGTGCCTAGGTTTTCTGTCAGTGTACCCCATATCATTGTTTCCTTTCCCATAAATTCTTTCCTTAATTTCTATTATATCCTCCTCCATTTGCAACTCCTTCTCAGTCATATCTTTGTAACTTTGTGTTACCTCCTCCAACCCATAACTCATAATATCTTCTGCACCCATTTTGTTCTTCTTACATTCCTTTACTACATCATTATCACCGCCTTTCTCTTTTCTTGCAACAACTGCTTTCTCTAAGGCTGCTTCCTCTGTTCATAAGGTATGAGGTCTAGCACCTTGGGACAGGTATTCTTCCATTTTTGACAATCTTGGGGACCTACTAAACTTGGCAAAATCATGGTCACAACATCTAGCCTTTGCCTTATCACTGTATCTACTATTGTTGTCCCTGTTGTTATTATTGTTGGTGTTACTATTGAATCTGGAATTGTAATATGTATTCCTCCTATTGTTATTGTTATTATTCCTGTTTCCAAAGTTAATCTGGGACTTATATCTACAATCCCTTACCACATGGCCAATTTTTGAACAAAGGAAACATCTCTTAATTTTGTTGTTAACACTGCCACTAGATTGTCTAGGCCTGCTTTGGCTCCTCTGATTGGTGGACATCAGAGCCATATTTTTTATTTCTTCTACCTCCCTGGCTTTCTGAGCTTCCCTCAATTGCTTTTTAAGCTCAGCAATCTCTCGATCTTTTTCAGAGGTTCTAAACGGTTTAGAGTCACTATCCTTTGAGTCATGGACATAAGCTGTTATCTTTCTCAATTCTTCAATGGGCATGGTCTCCCATTGTGGGCAATGCAGTCTAAAATATGTTTGAATGTAATTTTGACTCCCTTTCACAAATTGCCTCCTGATATGCTGAATGTTATCTTTAGCAATCATGTCCCTGAACCCTAGGATAGTCTCTCCAGCTTCCAGCAGTCTATCTAGGTATAAGCTTGGATGTTCCTCCTCCCCCTGCTTCAACTTTTCAAATGAACCCCATGCATTTGATCATTTAGTATGAAGTCTCATCGCTTCTGCCAAGTCCTCCCTGTATCTCCTAAGATATGTCATGTTTGCATGAGATGACAGCTCTAGATCTTGATGTTGCTCTGGCCACAATGCTAAATTGGGATTGTTCCTTGTTTCTGCAAGAAATTTAGCTTTTTCACTTGGGGTAAATAGTTCTGTTAATAAGAGTTCCACATCTTCAAAATTAGGATTATACAGCCTGACTGCCCCTTGGAATTCTTTAATCTCCTTATGTGGATTTACGAAGAACTGGGGGAACCTCCTTTTTAAAATCTCTAGATCCCTTCCAGTAAATGGTTTATAGCCTTTAACATGTATAATCCCAGCATTCGGTTTTACTATTTTTCTGTCTGTAATAGGAAGTATTGTTACAGAAACCGCCTCTGCCCCTGCAATTTCTTGCTTTTCTGGGTTGTCCTTTTTAATCTCTTGTTGTTTTTCACCCCCTTTCTTTGTTGTGACCGTGCTTTCTATAATTTCCAACTGCATAATTGTCCTGGCATCTAGTTCTTTCCCCTCCCTTATTTGTTTGTTAATTTCTATTAGTGTCTTCATATATTCCAACATCTGCTCCATAACCGGGTCAGTTACTTCAGTGTTTCCAAAGATAAAAGCCAGTATCTTCCTTAAAATCATTAGGGCCCCATAGCAAGTGGCAGTAATGGCTATGCCTGTTGGTACATAAGCCAAGGCCTCCCCTACTATAATTGTCAGCCACAGATAAGTATCACAAAATTCTATTATTGTCCTAAAAATTGGGGAACAGTGACAAACCAAAAGGTAGCACAGGTTTGCCAAATCCCATGAATTAAAACAGCAGAGCACCCCAAGGTAACAATTGCTCTATTAAACATGTTGGCCATCTATCTCTTCTCCACTAGGTCCTATAGTACAAATCCTAGGCTGGATGGCCAAAACTGTTATGATGATAATAACAGATAATTTGGAGAAGAAGATGATGTGTCAGGGCCTATATTAGAGCTTCAAGTCAAAGGCCAGAGATTGACAAGCTTCAGTGAGAAAAGGAGGGGGCTAAACACTCCTGGCTCTCAAACCCCTCCCCCTCTAACTGCTACTGCTTCAGTTGGTAATGAAGACAGGAATAAGATTCTTCTGGTAAGTTTCTGTTATGGCTGAAACCCCAATGATGTTCCTTTTCTTTAATTTATATTCCTCTCAGGTCAGTTACAGGAGTATATAGAAGCTAGCTATCTAACTGTTGGAGGACAGAGGAGATCTTCTTAAGCTGGCAGCAGACAGGATTCAAATAGATGTTCAGACTGAGTTGTGAGTATCTTTCCCAAATAATTATCAGGCCCAGATTTGAAGATAAAGGTTATTTTAAGTAATCACAAAGAAAACTAGAAAGGGTAAATGAGGGTATTAGGATAATGAGAGGAAACCCTGAACTGCTAAGTAGATGCTACTCTTCCCCCTCCCCACAAGAGAGGATGAAGACACTTAACTAAAACTGACACTCTTGCTATTAATGAATATCTTTACTCTCTAATCATTAAGTAATTATATATTGATATTAATGAAGAATAGTAATAACAAACAGGCTAACCCTATGAGTAGAAACCACTGGCTTATGCTACAATGGCCACCTCAGGAGAACCCCCAAGTCAGGAGTAGCAAGCAGAGTGTCTGCTCACATCCACTCTCACCAATTAACTGTCTCCAACCATTCTCAACTGCCCCTCACCCAAAGATCTCCAGGGGGGTCCACTGGAATTATGGGTGAGGCTATCCCTGTACCTTTGCAAGGATTCCATGCTTTGAATCTCCACACAATTCACAAGTGAATTCTATCAGACATTCAAAGAGCAACTAATCCCAATACTATACAAATTATTTGATATAATAATCAAAGAAGGAGTCCTACCAAATTCCTCTTATGACACAAATATGGTACTGATTCCAAAGCCAGGTAGATCAAAAACAGAGAAGGAAAACTATAGACCAATCTCCCTAATAAACATAGATGCAAAAATCCTAAATAGAATACTAGCAAAGAGACTCCAGCAAGTAATTAAGAAGATCATCCACCATGATAAGGTGGGATTTATACCAAGAATGCAAGGATGGTTCAACATTAGGAAAACCATCCACATAATTGAACATATCAACAGTCTAATAAACAAAAATCATATGATTATCTCAATAGATGCTGAAAAAGCCTTTGACAAAATACAGCATCCATTCCTATTGAAAACACTGAAAAGTATAGGAATAGAAGGACCTTTCCTAAAAATAATAAACAGTATATACCTAAAACCATCAACAAGCATTATATGTAATGGGTATAAATCAGAAGCCTTCCCAATAAGATCAGGAGTGAAACAAGAATGCCCATTATCACCTCTACTATTTAACATAGTACTAGAAATGCTAGCAGTAGCAATTAGAGAAGAAAAAGAATTTGTAGGTATCAAGATAGGCAATGAGGAGACTAAGCTATCACTCTTTGCAGATGATATGATGGTATACTTAAAAAATCCTAGAGAATCAACTAAGAAGCTTGTAGAAATAATCAACAACTTTAGCAAAGTTGCAGGATACAAAATAAATGCACATAAATCATCAGCATTTCTATATATTTCCAACACATTAGACCAGCAAGAGGTAGAAAGAGAAACACCATTTTAAAATCACCCTAGACAATATAAAATACTTGGGAATCTATCTACCAAAACAAACACAGCAATTATACAAAAACAACTACAAAACACTTTCCAAACAAATAAAACTGGATCTCAACAATTGTAAAGCCATTAATTGCTCATGGGTAGGACGATCTAACATAATAAAAATGACCATTCTACCCAAATTAATTTATCTATATAGAGCCATACTATCAAATTAACAAAAAACTTCTTTACTGAATTAGGAAAAACTATAACAAATTTCATTTGGAATAACAAAAGATTAAGAATATCAAGGGAAATAAGGAAAAAAAATGTGAAAGAAGGGGGCCTAGCAGTACCAGATATTAAACTATACTATAAAGCAGCAGTCATCAAAACAATATGGTACTGGCTAAAAGATAGAAGGGAGGATCAGTGGAAAAGATTTGGGGTTAATGACATCAGCAAGACAGTATATGATAAACCCAAAGAGCCCAACTTATGGGACATGAATCCACTATTTGACAAAAACTGCTGGGAAATTTGGAAAACAATATGGTAGAGATTAGGTTTAGATCAACATCTCACACCCTACACCAAGATAAATTCAGAATGGGTGAACGACTTGAATATAAAGAGGGAAACTATAAATAAGTTAAGTGAACACAGAATAGTATAATTGTCAGATCTCTGGGAAAGGAAAGATTTTAAAACCAAGCAAGAGTTAGAGAAAATTACAAAATGTAAATTAAATGGTTTTGATTATATTAAGCTAAAAAGGTTTTGTACAAACAAAAATAATGTAGTCAAAATCAGAAGGGAAACAACAAATTGTGAAAAAAATTTTATAACAAAAAACTCTGACAGGGGTCTAATTACTCAATTATACAAGGAGTTAAATCAATTGTATAAAAAATCAAGCCATTCCCCAATTGATAAATGGGCAAGAGACATGAATAGGCAATTTTCAGCAAAGAAATCAAAAGTATCAATAAGCACATGAGAAAGTGTTCTAAATCTCTAATAATTAGAGAAATGCAAACCAAAACTACTCTGAGGTATCACCTCACACCTAGCAGATTGGCTAAAATGAAAGAAGGGGAGAGTAATGAATGTTGGAGGGGATGTGGCAAAATTGAGACATTAATGCATTGCTGGTGGAGTTGTGAACTGATCCAACCATTCTGGCTGGCAATTTTGAACTATGCTCAAAGGGCTATAAAAGACTGCCTGCCCTTTGATCCAGCCATACCATTGTTGGGTTTGTACCCCAAAGAGAGCATAGATAGACTTGTACGAAAATATTTATAGCTGCACTTTTTGTGATGGCGAAGAACTGGAACAAACTGTGGTGTATGCTGGTGATGGAATACTATTGTGCTAAAATGAATAATAAACTAGAGGAGTTCCAGGTGAACTGGAAAGACCTCCAGGAACTGATGCAGAATGAAAGGAGCAGAGCCCAAAGAACATTGTACACAGAGACTGATATACTATGGTAAAATCAAATGTAATGGACTTCTGTACCAGCAGCAATGCAATGACACAGGACAGTTCTGAGGGATTTATGGTAAAGAACGCTACCCACATTCAGAGGAAGAACTGCAGGAGAGGAAACATATAAGAAAAACAACTGCATGAACACATGAGTTGAAGAGGACATGATTGGGGATGTAGACTCAAAACTACTACACCAATGCAACTACCAACAATTTAGAAATAGGTCTTGATCAATGACACATGTTAAAACCAGTGGAAATGTGCATCGGCCATGGGTGGGGGGAGAGCAAGGGGGTGAAGGGGAAAGTAGGAGCATGAATTATGTAACCATGTTAAAAATGAATATTAATAAATGTTTAAAAAATTAAAAAAATTAGAATTTGGTAAGTAGAAGCTAGTTATTATATGAGACATTAAGAAACAATAAAACAAAGTCAAATGAATGAAAAAAATTGAAGAAAATATAAAATATTTCTTAATTCAACAAACAACTGACATGGAAAACTGATCAAGCAGAAATAATTTAGAAATCATTAGTCTATCAAAAATCAATGATAAAAAAGCATAAACATCATATTTTAGAGATTTGTAAAGGAAAACTATTCTGTTTTTTTAGATCCAGAGGACAAGAGAAAAATTGAAGAATCTATTGGTCATCTACTAAAAAAGATTCCTAAATGAAAACTCCCTGGAATATTATAGTCACATTTGTGAGGAATTAAATACAGTAGATTAATTATTACAGAAGATAAAGAGCTTATATTTATGACCAAGAAAAACAAGAACTACTCAGCAAAATGTGGATAATACTTCAGGAGAAAAAGAGATATTTAATGAAATAAATGATTTTTAAGCATTTCTCATTAAAAGATCAGACCTGAATAGAAAATTTTACTTTCAACCATAAGACTCAAGTGAAGCATAAAAAAACTTCCATAAAATAGAAGGTCATAAGGAATCCAGATAGTTAAAACTATTTACATTCGTTTATGGTAAGATGATGCATAAAACACCTAAGGATTTTACCATTATTTGGGCTCTTAAAAGGAGCTTATGTGAACAGAGGACATGCCTATGAATTGGTTATATTGGAATGGTTTGAAAAAAATGAAAGTATGAGAAGGACAGATATAAATAGGAGAAAATGGAAAGGAGGTATAGAAGGGGCCAAATGTCACCCCCTAAAGAAGGTTTGTAGGGTGTTATAGGCAAATTTATAAGGTAGGATATAAAGATAGAAATATAAATCCTTAGGATTTTAGACATTTAATATAAAGTAGCAGCCAGGGCTGTCAGGCAAGTGCTGGAGAGATCCAATCATGGAATAGTGAGAAGGAAGTCTTTTTTCCTGAAAGAGACTCTGGTATGGCTGAGGCAGTTAGATGCTGGTTTTAACTATCTCCAGTGAAGAGCCCAGGAAAGTGGATTTGTCTTCAACAAGAAACATCTATCCTGTCGAAGTTCAGGTTTGAGCAGTGAACTTAGCTCTGGATGGTGGACATCCAGAGTGGTTTAGCTCCCTGTCTTCATCTCTTTGTGGATTTTACTTGCTGTGGACCTGTGTTCCTGGAAAACCTTAAATCATCACTGGAGCTGAGGAGGACCCAGTTGTGAGACATCCATTTCCCCTTCTAACCTGCCAAGCTGGACCTGACAGACTGTGTTAGCACAGAGTAGAGTTTGTCCCACCTTTCCAGTCCCTGGAGTCTGTCCATAGATATGTAGATTTAGTGTGACCTTTCCCTACATCTCCAAACTCATTATTAAACTGTTTTTATTTACTTCCTTTGTTTTCTTCTACCCCAAGAAAGAGCCCGCTGTTAGATACCTTCCAAAACCTGAGTTTCCCTGGCTAGGCTGGTGACCAGTAAACTGTCAATTGCCATTACCAACCTGAGTGTGTACTTTGCCATTATCTATTTCCCACATTCCTTGTCTAAGTTACCTTGTGTATCCTAACACTTGTGGGTTTGTGGGTGTGGACCTTTTTATGATTGGCACCCTTGGGTTTCATTGTCCTGAGTCAGTTACTAATCTTTCAAGTGTAAAGTTTTGTAATGGAAGGGAAAATGAAAGAAGGTGATGGATAATGATTCAACTTCTCTGTTATTAGAATTAATTTAAAGAGGGAAGAATCTCTCTCTCTCTCTCTCTCTCTCTCTCATATATATATATATATATATACATATATATATATGTATATATATATACATATGTTATGTATCTATATGTATCTATATATGCACATACATATATACACACAAAATATATCCATATATATGTATATATATATATATACACATACACACATATGCAGCTGTGTAAGGGGATTTATCTTAGTCAGTATAGAAATAGGAAGGAAAGAAGATAAGAGAAAGAAGGGGGCAAGATAACAAAAGAGAGGTAAAATTAAGAAAAGCAGTTGTTAGTAGCAAAATGGATTTTTGAGAAGAGAGAGGATAAAAAAAGTCAAAGAAGAATAAAAAGAAGAAAATGGGACGAAGAGTACACAATAATCATAATATAAAAGTGGGTGAAATGAGCTCACCCATAAAATGGAAATGTATGTGAGAATGGATTAGAATCCAGTATCCAAGAATATGTTCCTTAAAAAAGACACACTTGCAATAGAAGGACACAGTTAAGCTAAAGGCCTGAAACAGAAGTTAAAAATGTAAAAAAATGCAATCGCGATTTCAGATGAATCAAAAGCATAAATGATTAATTAAGAGATAATCAGGAAACTACATTATGGTAAAATACATACCACAGACAAGAAATAGTATAAAAAGTTTTTATAGCAAGTTTCTCTGATAAAGTCCTGATTTCTCAAATAACATAGAGAGTCAAATCTGAAAAAATGACAACTATCCTCAATTGATAACTGATGATGCTAGGATATCAATAGGAATTTTTCAGAACAATAAATCAAGGCTATCTGTAAAATGAAAAAAGTTGATGAAAGAAATGCATATAAAAATTATGAGGCTTTACATCAGCAAATGAAAAATGCTGAAGGGGATTAGAGAAAATAAGCATACTAATGAACTGTTGGTGGAGTAGTGAATTGGTCCAATCATTCTGGAAAACAAACAGGAAGTATACCCAAAGTTACATAAAATTGTACATATCTTTAGACATAGCAATATGACTACTTGGTTTACATCTCAAAGAGCTCAAAGAAAACTCTGTGGTGGCAAATAATTGGAAGTGGAGGGAAGACTTTCAGGTGAGGAATGTCTGAAGAAGATGTGGCATATGATTGTGATAGAGTACTACAGTGCTATAAAGAATAATGAAGGGTCTTGGTTCAGAAAATAATGCAAAACCTATATGAATGTATGTAGAATGAAGCAAAAACTTTGAGATCATTGTGCATAATAACAGCATTCTTATACTGATGATATATTGTGAAAGACTTGGTTGTTCTAATCAATACAATGATCTAAGACAATTCCAAAGAATTCATGAAAAAATACTGTCTACCTTGAGAAAGAAACTGGATAACATCTCAGTGCAAAGTGAATGATGAATTTTTCACTTTATTTATTTTTGCAATATGACCAATATGGAAATATATTATATTGTTTGTCTTATCATTGATTGGGGAAAGGTAGAAGAGAATTTTTTAATCATAATAAAAAAGAATGTTAAAGATAAATTATAAAACAAATTTAAAAGTAAGAAAAATAGAAGTTGGAAGACAATCTTTCAAGTATCATTCAAAAAAAATCTAGGTTAAGGGGAGGTTGGGCTGGTTGATCATTAACGAAACTCCCCAAACTGAAATTGTGGCATTCTGTATTATTGTAATAAAATATATCTCTAAGTGTCAGAGAAATTTTCTCTTTTCATTTAGTTATCTAACTGGCTAGAGGAATAGTCTTATTTTTATTTCTGTGAAAAATATAGATTTGCAAACAATAAAACAATAAGGTTAAAGATTTTACAATGTGGTCTTTATCAGAATGTACCATATGTCTCAGTGTGAATGTAGCAGGTAGACTTATAAAGATAAAAATAATAATCTTACAAGGATGATGTGTATGGTAGCAAGAAAAAAGACAAAGACCAAATGAGAATTGCATAAATGTTACCTTATGCATATATATAGACTTGCCATGTGGATTGAAAGCTAGGCCTAGAGATGGGAAGTCCTAGGTTCAAGTCTGACCTAAGACACTTCCTAGCTGTGTGACGCTGGGCAAGTCACTTAATCCCCACTGCCTAGCCCTTATCACTCTTCTGACTTGGAACCAATACACAATATTGATTCTAAGATGGACGGTGTAAATAGTTTTTGCAGGAAGCCATCTTGGGCAAACTGTTGCCAGGTAAGGTTTCAGATTTTGGAATTCCCAGAGCTGGCATGATACTGGAAAAGACTGTTAGATCACCCCTATAAATAGGAGCTCAGCTCTAAGTCAAGTGACTCAGTTGTGAGTTAAGGTGGAAGGCAAAAGGTGGAAAGGGAAAGCTCTCCAGTCAAACTCAGAAGCTGCTTCATAAACCAGGGTTGGCTGTTACTCTTTAGGGACAGTTACCTAGGTTCATTCATCATATACTGCTAACAGTGAATAATCTAATATCATCACCAAGATCATTTTATAAGATCATCAAGAAGACCACTACTGAAGATTTACTAATATTACAGAGCTAGTCAAGCCAATGACAAACAGCCAGCAACTTGAGCTAGTCCCTTGGTTGCCAAGCCAACCAGGCTGGCAGGTTCCATTTGTGGCTTCCTTCTGGGGATTGCTGAAGATTTATTATTTAGTTAGTTAGCTCAGTCTATCCCTTAAACCTCTCTCCTAATCCCAATTTCCTTTAAACCTGATTCAAACTTTAATCATTCCTGTTATCATCTATTAAATTAGTTACTGAGAAAAATGATCTGTCTACTGACCTGATTCACCAACCTCATGATTCTCTCAGTGAAGGGTGACAGTTAGGGTGCTGCCTTCACTGAGAGGCTTAAACAGACTGAACAGCAACATTTGGTTTTAATCAATATCAATATAATTAAAATCTCCTAGTTTTATCACAGTCAGAATGGAATAGTCATTATTATTAAGAAGATACTATATCTATATCATCAAAAGATACAGATTGCATTCTGTTGTCAGTTAAAAGGATTCTATTCACTTCCCCTTAGTGACAGAGTAAAGAGAGGATCTGTCCACCTGCTGAAATAAGCAGGCTGGTGATTCCAAATATTATCCTTTTCAGTTTTCAGTTCCTGCTCTTTATAAGGGTAAGGGTTTTAAAAGAAAATTAAAAAAGAAAAAGAAAAAGAAACTGAACAAGTCATCAAGGAACTCCCTAAGGGAAAAAAAATCTGCTGGGCCAGATTGATTCACAAGTGAATTCTATCAAACATTTAAAGAAAAACTAATCACAATACTATATAAACTGACAAAATAATGAAAGAAGAAATCTTACCAAATTCTTTTTATGACACAAATACAGTAGTAATTCCAAAACCAGGCAGATCCAAAACAGAGAAATAAAACTGCATGCCAATCTCCTTAATGAACATAGATGCAAAAATCTTAAATAAAATACTAGCAAAAAGACTACATTAAGTTATCACAAAGATTATCCACTATGACCAGGTGGGATTTATACAAGAAATACAAAGATTTTTTTTAATATTAGGAAAACCATCCACATAATTGACCATATCAATAATCAAACCAACAAAGACCACATGATTATCTCAATAGATGCTAAAAAGCCTTTGACAAAATACAACACTCATTCCTATTGAAATCATTAGAAAGATAGAAATAGGAGGGGTCATTCCTCAAAATAATAAAGAATATATATTTAAAACCATTATCAATGACCATATGCAATGGGGACAAGTTAGAAGTCTTTCCAGTAAGATCAGGCATGAAATAAGGATGCCCATTATCACCTCTATTATTTAATATTGTACTAGAAACCCTAGCAGTAGCAATTACAGAAGAAAAAGAAATTGAAGGTATTAAAAAGGGCAATGAGGAAACTAAACTATCACCCTTTCCAGATGATACAATGGTCGGCTTAAAGGATCCTAGAGAATCAACTAAAAATCTAATGGAAATAATCAACAACTTTAGCATAGTTGCAGGATACAAAATAAACCCACATAAATCTTAAGCAATTCTATATATTTCCAACACAACACAGCAGCAGGAGTTAGAAAGAGAAATTCCATTTAAAATCAACCTAGATGATATAAAATGTTTAGGAATCTATCAAGAAAAAGGCAGGAATTATATGAACACAACCACAAAACACTTTCCACACTATTAAGACTAGATCTAAACAATTAGAAAAACATTAATTGCTATGGGGTAGGACAAGCTAACATAATAAAAATGACAATCCTACCTAAATTAATTTACTTATTCAGTGTCATACCTATCAAACTACCAAGAAACTTTTTTATTGAATTAGAAAAAATTTTAACAAAGTTTATTTGGAAGAACAAAAAATCAAGATTATCAAGGGAAATAATGAAAAAAGTTAATGATGTGGGCCTAGAAGTACCAGATCTTAAACTTAAACTGTACTATAAAGCAATGGTCATCAAGACAATATGGTACTGGCTAAGAGACAGGAGGGATGATATATAGCATAGACTTGGGGTAAATGTCCTCAACAAGATAGTATATGATAAACCCAAAGATTCCAGCTTTTGGGACAAGAACGCACTGTTTGACA
Source organism: Gracilinanus agilis (assembly GCF_016433145.1). Classification (NCBI taxonomy): domain Eukaryota; kingdom Metazoa; phylum Chordata; class Mammalia; order Didelphimorphia; family Didelphidae; genus Gracilinanus; species Gracilinanus agilis. The sequence continues at coordinate 551,842,958 of NC_058132.1, read as the reverse complement.
AAAACTGCTGGGAAACTTGGAAAACAGTATGTAAGAGATTAGGATTAGATCAACATCTCACTCCCTATATGAAGATAAATTCAGAAGGGGTAAATGACTTAAATATAAAGAAGGAAACTATAAGTAAATTACATGAACATAGAATAGTTTACCTGTCAGATATAGGGGAAAGGAAAGATTTTAAGACCAAGCATGAGATAAAAAAATATTACAAAATGTAAAATGAATAATTTTGATTACATTAAATTAAAAAGGTTTTGTACAAACAAAACCAATGCACCCAAAATTAAAAGGGAAGCAACAAATTGGGGGAAATTCTTTATAAAAAAACCCTGATAAAGGTCTAATTTCTCAAATATATAAGGAACTGAATCTAAAAAAATCAAGCCATTCCCCAGTTGACAAATGGTCAAGGGACATGAATAGCTCATTTTCAGATAAAGAAATCAAAACTATCAATAAGCACATGAAAAAGTGTTCTAAATTTTACTCCAGCTTTTTATTTTGAATCTGTGTGTGTGTCACCCTTCCTCAAATGGGTTTCTTGTAAACAACATATAGTAGGATTCTGGTTTTTAATCCACTCTGTCATCTGCTTCCATATGTAAGGATTAAATGTTAATGATTTGGCTAAAATATATGAAGATTATAAATGGTAGCACTGGTTGCTGATGCAAAGTATTATTGCTCAATGTCGAAATGACTTTAATAGTTTTTATTTACAAAAGAGATTGACAGAGTGAAAGCAGAGAAATACAAAAGGGTAGAGAAGACATTAGCCTAACTAACTAAATATTGCTCTGGTGCTTGACTCAGCCAGGACTTGTTGACCTTCAACAAAAATTAAACTGTCTCCAGAAGACAGGAAGGGAAAGCCAGCTATCCACTCCCATGTTCCCTCCAAGAGGTAGGTCAAGACAATGACTTGAGCTGAAGGTGATTCTTGAGGCTGACTTTCTTCCTTGAGCCTACCTTCTTCTTGAAGCTGACTTCCTTCTTGAAGTCCAACTTCTTCTTGAAGCCAACTTCCTTATTGGAGTCAAGCCTCAGAAATCCAGGGCCTTGAATAGTAGGTTCTTGTCTCTTCCCCTTTTCAAAGGGGCCAATTACAGCTTCCAAATTGGCTAGCATTGGCCAGGAGCCAGTGTTTGTGGGAACCAGTTCTCACCTTCTAGTGTGGTGAATATTCATCAAAAGGATTCAAAGATTCCTGGCTGATTGAGTTTCTGAGTCCTTAAATTCTGTAAGTGGTTTTCAAGCTCTTCCACCTACTTCAAGCTTTTGGTGATTCAATTAAAAGTTAGACAAAGGAGAGTTAATCCTGTCTTCAAAATCTAGTGAGGCACTAAGTAGGGGTACTTAAGTTATTTTTAACCAAAATGTTAGCTCCTACTAGTGTAATATAGGATTATTAACTTTGCCATGTTGGCTTAGGGCAACCTGTCAGTTGCCCTGGGTAGAATGTTGATGGTGGCATGAGCCAAAGGGCAGACACCAACTGCCAGTTGAGCCAAGTGTATATAGAGCCCTGGAGACCCAGGCCTAGGTTCTGTTCTTCCCTGACTTCTACTCTGACCACTCACTTATCCTTTACCCCCTGGGCCCTGGGTGGTAGGAGTGAGAACATGGGTAACTTAGGCCTAGGATAGGGTTAAACCAATCCTGAAGAACAACTTATCAATACTATCAGCACTACTGGCAAACCTTTAGTCAAAGATCAACTTTATTTGTTTTCCAAAGACCAAATCACTCTGACCCAGGGCTCCCTGCCCTGGGTCAGCAGAAGACCATCCAGACAAAACCTATTAGCAACCCGAGTCAGATAAACTTTTCACCCTTAGTTCTCAGTACTTCCTAACCCGCTTTCCACTGCCTTGTTCCCATTACTCTGTTACCAACAAACCCATTAACCTTATCCTGAGAACTCTGTGGTTATTTGCCTACCATCTAAGGCCAAGTAGGGACAGGCAACAGGAAATGTTCTGAGTAATTTCTTCAGCAATAAACTCCATTGCTGAAGGGCAGGAAGTTCAACATCCACTTCCTGTCAGCTTACAATTTGCCAGTAGGAAGCTACTTCCTCAGCAGGAAAGGGGCTGGTAATCTGATATCTTAAAGGAGCCTGGTGTCTAGCAGTGAGAGTTTCACTTGACACTCAGTTACCTGGGTTGGATCCTTGATACATTTATAACTAGTTTCAAGCCCAACCCAGGTACAGCTCATTCCATCCTTTCCAATTAGCACCTTTCCTCCTAGCCTTTATTATCAGCACTAAGGCCCTTGACCCATTCATTACACTAGGCAAAGAGAATAAAGGATTCTCTTTCACAAGTGTAAACTCAAAGAGACATTGATGATCACTAACTGTGTATTGCCCTCCATCATATTATCTCCTTTAGATCCTGCTCTTTCCCCTTTCTCTCTGTTTCTTCTCAACAATATTTTGCTTTTTGTCACACACACCCACATCCCCTTCCCTCCAATTACCTCCCTCTTCTCTTGTCTTATTCCACTTCTACTTCTCTGTAGGGTAATATAGAATTCTATACCACACTGAGTATATTTATTTTTTCCCTCTCCAAGCCAGTTATTAGGAGAGTAAAGTTTAAGCATTGCCCATCACCATCCTTATCCTCCCTTCTCTATAATGATTTTTCATACCTCTTTATCATATATCATTTACTACATTTTATCTCTCCCTTCTCTTTTCCCTCAGTGCAACCCTCTCTTTCACCCCTTGATTTTTTTATATATCATTCATATGCATACATATTATACATACATATTGTTCCATAGCATTACATTTATACACATATCATATCATCATATATATCATATCTTTATAATTAGCTAATTTCACCTTCTTTCTGAATAAATTCCTTCTATCTTCTCTACTACTAAGAGTAATTTTTGAGAATTACAGAAATCCTCTTCCCATGTAGACATATAAACATTTTAACCTTAATGAGTACCTTAAATTTTCTCTTTCTTATTTACCTTTTTGCATCTTTTTGGACTTCACATTTTTTGTTTAGGTCTGGCTTATCCCTCAAGAATGTTGGAAATCGTCTATTTTTTTGAATGTCCATTTTGACCCCCCAAATATACTCAGTTTTGCTGGATGGGTGATTCTGGATTGTAAATCCAAGTCTTTTGCCTTCCTGAATATCATATTCCATGCCTTTTGATCCTTTAATGTAGAAGCTACTAGGTCCTGTGTGATCTTGATTGTATCACCATTGTTTTTGAATTATTTCTTTCTGGCTGCTTGAATATTTTCTCCATGGGTTGGTGGCTTTAGAATTTAGTTATTACATACCTGGAGGTTTTCATTTGAGGATTTCTTTCTAGAGGTGATCTATGAATTCTTTTCATTTTATTTTTTTGTTCAAGGATCTCTGGATAGTTATCTTTGATAATTTCTTGTAATATGATGTCCAAGGTTTTTTTTTTTCTTGATCATGGCTTTCAGGGAGTCAAATAATTCTGAAGTTGTCTCTCCAGATCTATTTTCTAGGTCAGTTGTTTTTTCAATAAGATGTTTCATGTTTTTCTCTGTTTTTTCATTCCTTTGATTCTGCTTTATTGTTTCTTGATTTCTCATGAAATTATTGATTTCTATATGGTCCTTTCTGATTTTTAAGACATTATTTTCCTTTGTCAGTTTTTGGTTCTCCTTTTTCAATTGACCCATTTTTTCTTACATCACTTTCATTTCTCTTCCTCACTTTTCCTCTGTCTCTCTTAATTGATCTTTGAAGTCTATTTTTTATCTCTTACTGAATCTGTGTCCAGTCTATATTTTTCTTTTTGACTTTGCCTGGGTTTCCTTTTCTTTCATTTTTCTCTTCTGTCTCTGTATCTTGCTCTTTGTCTTCATAAAATTTCTTTAGAGTTAGATGCTTTTTCTGTCATTTTCTCTTTTTTCCTATCTAATTATAGGTAGGCTCTGTTTTCTGGGAAGTAGGGTACCCTCTTAAACTTCAGTCCTTCCTTGATGCTATTCTCAGCTTATTTTTTGGAGTTTTTACCAGTTTCAGTTCTTGGAGAATGATTTGATTGTCTGAGGGTTGAGAGCTCTGAAAGCCCCCTCCCTCTGCTGATTTTATTGACCCTTGAGATGCTGATAGCTTAAAGTCTTGCCTTTGGCTTGGGTGTAAGCTTTTGATCTCACTCTGAACTTGATCAGGTTAGGGGCTGATCAAATTCTAGGCCCAGGATTAGACTTGTTATAAGTAGGGGGATAAATGCTATTCTAGGGGGTTAAATTAGTCTCTCAGCTAGAGTAGAGTACAAGGGAGAGGTAACAGATTAAAGGAAACACATTCAGGTAACACACACTGAGCTGGGGAATAACTGGATGACAAACAGATGAATAAAACCAAGGTACACAATTTGTAACTTACAGTGGGTTCAATTGTCACTAAAGGTATCTGGGAAATGAGATGAACAAGGAAGCTTTACGTAAACTTTTTTTTTTAAATCCTTTCCTTCCATCTTGTAATTAATACTATGTATTGGTTCCAAGGCAGAAGAGTGGGAAGGGCTAGGCAATGGGGGTCAAGTGACTTGCCCAGGGTCACACAGCTGGGAAGTGTCTGAGGCCAGATTTGAACCTTAAGACCTCCTGTCTCTAGGCCTGGTTCTCAATCCACTGAGCTACCCAGCTGCCCCCAGTAAATGGTTTTAATGGATGGGGATTTGAAAGGAAATAGGAGCAACTGTCACTAAGGTCTATAGGTAACTCAGGGAAATGGAGGAATGGAGATGTCTACGCTGAACACTAATCTAACTAACAGAGTAACAGGTGTAGCTGTAGAGAGGGATCTAACATATATCCGGGTCTTCTGTGGATGATGACTTCAGCTGATCCTCAATGCTGTTCAGGATAACTTCCAGTTAAATCCAATACTAGAGATTGAGCTAGGTTTATTGACATTCAAGATGCAACCCTGAAAAGTCTCACCACAGCTTGGCCAATCCCAGCAACCAGATCTTGATAGAGATAACCCCCTTGGAAAAAACCAGGCTTCACAGACAGGATAGGACAGGTCTCCTTTATTTCTGGAGTTTCAAACTGTCATTTCTCTCTGTGTCTGACCCATTGAATTCTTAGACTGTCAGCAACTGTGCCTTCACTCAAAATGCAAACTATGCTACTTTAATTTTCCTTCTAACAGGCTTAATATTTTGGTCTCACAGTGTACTTAATCCAATCAGGCATAGTGTTGATTGCCCTTTCCTGCATCTCTGCCCTTAGTTTTGGGCAAAAAATATTGGGGAGGGTGGTTGTGAACTGTATCTTCACCCCAGAGTGTCAACTATGTCCTTATCCCAAGCCCAGACTGGAATTCCTGACTTTACTCTGGGCCCACATGGATCAACTCACTTTAGCCCAGATTTCCCTGGGCTGGGATTCCAGACTTCTCCATGTTTGAAATTTCAGGGGGTGTGGGTTGGTTTGGATCAGTATTTTCCCTGGCAGGATCTCAGGGTCTGAATGTTGGCTTTGGATTGGTTTTAGAACCTATGACAGTAGATGTGGGATGGAGGGCATGTGGCTTGCTCTTCCCTCCTTGCTAGAACTTCTTGCTGGGTCTTCTCTCCTCTCATACAGGTGCCCAATATATTCATTGCCTACATTTTGGGTTTTTCTTATCTTAAAAGTTATTTCACTCTTTCTCCTTGTTGGTTCTTTTACTCCTGTATTTGTTTTGTGGTGATATTTTAATCATGGTCACAGAGGATTCTCTTTTTGACACAGAGCTGCTCTGGTTTACTCCACCATCTTCCATATATTCATTTATGAGAACTATGTAGATGTTTTAACCTCTGATAAAGTTTAAATTCATGAATATATTTGATTAGAACTTAACATTATATCCTGTTAGAGGAAGAAGGGCAATGGAGGGAAGAAAGAAAGTAGGTATATGTGTAAGAAGAAAATCATTTTATAGAAATTCTCTCCCTTAGTAATTGGAAAACTGGGCAATGATAAAAACAGCAGTGAAGTGTGGGGTGTGAACTGCCTCTGAAAATAACTTCTGTAAACCTGTTATATGTTACATGATACTCCAAGAAAAAATATCACTATTAATGAAGCAGGCTTATATGCCAGAGTGAATTGAGAGCTGGCTTCAGAGTTAGAGAGACATGCTTTCAGTTCTGCTATCTACCAATAATACTCTGTGATTGAGAGGAAATCATCTAAGCTTGGACAAAGATTATAGAAAAAGTATAGACATTTATTTGTAGAGGAAATTTTTTTAGAAGTCAAGCTTCAGTTAGTTATATATTTGCTGTTATGGTGATCACTTGGGATCATGACATAATTTCCCACTTCTGAGCTTGGAGTCCCTTAAGAACAGTTATAACTATCCTTTACTGAAACAATAGTAATTTCATAGATCCCATTGGCAAAATTACCTTATCCCTCTTTCCACTAGCATACTCATTCCCAGCTCCCCAGATAACCTTATGACTTTGGTAAGTAATGATTGCAGGAGGTCTCTGCATTCAAAGAATAGTTGAATTAAGATCTCTTTTGTAAACCTCTTTATCTAATCCCCCCAAATAATATTTTTTTCACAAATCTCTTATTAAGAGAATGTTCTGTAAATGTTACAGTCTTTTAACAACAATTCTATAATCTTCTTTTATTTTTGATCTTCCTTCTCATTAATCCCACATATCTAATTAATTATCAAATATCGTCATTTCCTTCTCTACCTCTCTTACATCTCCTTCTTTCTATTCAGATAGTTACAAACTTAGTTCAAGCTTTCATTTCTTCTTGTCTAAACTACTACAATAATCCCCTCATTTGTCTTCCTGCCTCCAGTTTCTACTTAATCTATTTTCAATGTTAAAAGATGTCATAGTGAATTCTCTTAAAACTAAGATATATCAATGTCACTCTCCAATTGGATCCAGGATAATATATCATTTCACCTTAATTTTGTCTTTAAAAAAGTTCTAGTTTTTTATAAGTTTTAAAATGTCCATAGAGTACAAGTATACAAATTATAGTAAGGAAATTTACATATATTAGAGATATGCTCAAAATATTTTTACCTAATAATTTATAGGAGTTGTGATCAAATAAATTTGGAAAACATTGTCCATTCTGTTGCAATTATAGGAATAGAAAGGAACAAAGAAAGGACATGAATAAAAGTAAAGAAAAATATAAAGAAAGAAATCCAGATTTCCAAAAAGGCTATAATGGACTTGTACCAATCAATGGCACACATTTCTTAGAGTCATCAAATTAACTCAAAAGAATTGAAAAATCTGATCCTTATCTGTAATCAGGTTTTATTAATCAACATCTCTCATTCACATAAATTACTGAATTTGAGAGGTTGTAGAACTACAGAGAGTAGAGATATCTAACTTTCATAAATAATGAAGTCAAACTCACTGATCTTTTTTTGTGGGGAGAGAACTTCACTTTATAGCTTCAATTTTACCTAACTCTGAATATCCAAATATATGGAACTGAATTCTAGGGAATAAAAGTTAGTAATCTATGTTTCAGTATCCCTCTGGATAGAATCCTGAGGGACATACCTAGTGGTGTCTAATTATCTCTTACGGTAGGAAATTTTTCATAGAGTGTCTCAAATGGTAGAATTGTGAGAGAAAGAGCAATTAAAATTTTTTTAAAGAAAAGAATTGAAGCTGTGACATTTGATTTATGGTTATTGTGAATTATGAAAGATTATTTTATGATAATGGGTCCCCCTACCCTGTATGAAGAAATAAATTGACCAGAAGTTAGTCCCCCAAGTAATTGTGAGATTAAATTTTATTGACACTCCAGGGGAGGCATTTATGGGAATTCAGATGCTATAATTGTCAATTCACAGCAGTTTATATCAACATTGTTAATGATGTTTATATTGAAAGATAACATGAAATAAACAACACATACCCTAGCCACCTTTACCCTGGTGTTCCAGTTTTCCTAAATTTCAAAGTGACTGTGTTTGTAAGTTTACCATCATAAATAATAAATTGCTCCCTTTATAGTGTATTTTAAGGATTAAAAATGCTTGCCTTTCAACAGCCCTCTAAAGTGAATGGTAAAAGGCTTATTTTCTCCACATAATAAACAAGGAAACTGAAGCTCAGATGGGTTATGACCTGTCAGTCACACAGTTAAGAAGCACATTAACACAGGTATTTAAATATTCTTTTTTCTTTAAGTTCTGTGCTTTTCCTACTATGATTGTGACTAGAATTTAACAGATTTGGAAAGTTTCTGGGAACCTAATGATTTCTTATTAATGTAATAAGCAGATTACTGTCAGTTGGATAGTGAATATGAAGGTAGTTTTTAGGGGGAAAAGACATGTGCCTTAATCATTTTTACTTTAAAAAAGGAAATATTGATACATCTTGATAATTAGCTTTTAATTACATATATAAAATTTTCCCTTTCTCTTTCAAAACTGATCTTCTCTATGTAATCCTTCTCTATGTATTCATTTCAACTTTTTAATGGAATCATTTCCTCTCCTATTAATGCTGGGCAGACTGTTCCTTTTAATCCTATTCATCCTTTATAAAGTGCTGGCAGTTCAGATAGCAATTCTGGGTAATTTATCCCCCTTACCCTAGGATGGCTCTGGATTCTACACTCTGCAAAAAGGAAAAGAAAACAAAACTTTTCTTCTCAATTGAATGAAAATTATCCCCACTCATAGAAAGGCCAAAAAAAAACATTTCATGAAATTAAAGGATTTGTCTACATATCCAACTAATCATAAGAGTTAAGTGTTAACATTAGAAGGCAGAAGGAAGGGGGCAGCTGGGTAGCTCAGAGATTTAATTTAGAGATGGGAGCTCTTAGGTTCAAACTTGACCTCAGATCCTTCCCAGCTGTGTGACCCTGTCCAAGTCACTTGTCCCCCATTGCCTAGCCATTACTGCTCTTCTGCCTTAGAATCAATACACTTCCAAAACAGAAAGAAAGGGTTAAAAAAAGAAGGTAAAAGGAAAGGAGAAGGGGAAACAGAATAAAAGAAATCAATACTAAATCAATTTAATGGTACTTATAAAATGTGTAAAAGTGAAATTTGGGAATGCCATCTAAAAGTGTATATATTTCTATGGACAAGGGAAATGTATCAAAACTACATTTCCCGTGATCCAACATGGTCCAACTGGTTTCTGTTTCCGGGTCTTTGGGCTTGGGAAAGCCTACATCTTGACCCAGGGAAGAGCTTAAATCTCCTGGGTTAGGAGGGAGTGGCTCTCTTTGCCAGTAGGCTCTATCAGCATGGCTTTAATTAAAATACTAATATATATACATATATATATTTATATCAGCCTTTATCATTTTTCATATTTATAAATGTAATGGTACTTTTAGACAATAAACATGAGATTTGGTGCTCTTTTTATCTGTTACATGTGGGGCCCAAAGTACCTTAAACTGAAGTTATGGTTGTACAACTGAGAAACAAATACAAATAACTTATTTGTATTAAATTTGCATTGGCCTTGGGGAATGGTATGAGCACTCATAGCAAAGCTTATTATTCTGGACAAATTGAGTTAGCTACATGTTGGGGTCCAATTCAATCCTCACCTATTCACTGGCATCACTTAAATCCCCACTGCATCAAACATGATGTATTTGGGTTGCAGCCAGTCCACTCAGTATGCACCAAGCATCTGTACAGTGCAGTGTCCTAGGAGTGCTAAAAGTATGAAAGCCATTTCCACAGGTGTTTCATTTGCACTGAGAATTAGAACTGAGGCATGGGCATAATCTGGATAAATGTGTTGTGCTGTTTTTCCTATTGCTGAACCTTCCATTATGAAAATTAAATTCAATTTCCCTAATAAGTACATATTCAATTATTAAGATCATTAAAAAGAAAATTGAGCAGCTTGACATCCTCAGAAGTAATTTGCATCACACAAGGCAGCCCTGTAATCCCTCAAAACAAGACATTAAGAATGGCTAATAGCTGTTTATAAGACTTTGAGCCCAGAATAGATTATGGATATAGGTCTTGCCTGTGACAGATAAATAATAATAAAAAAAATCAAGATTTGAATGGGATTATTTTCCTTAAGACATTGAAACCTTTTCTCAGATCATCTTGTGGAAAGCTAGGTTTTGGGTATGTATTAATGATATCTCATAAAGAAGATATAACAGGAGACGTGCAAAGGGAAGGAGTCTTTGTGGAGCAAGTTTGCTTAATTTTCTTTTCTCATTTGGCTAACCATTCCCACCACATCTATCTTCTGTGATTCTAAAGAGAATAATAAAATGCACCTATCTAATTAGGGAAGATTTTTAAAATTTGTTTTGAGAAAGGTGAACTGCTGACATTTCCAGGTCGGTTTTAAAAGTCAACTCCAGCAATTACTATGTCCTTTGAGTAAATGATCACTGTTGAACAAACACATCAGAACAAAGCCCTGTAAGGTTTTAAAATGCTTAGCAATGATTTTTGTACTATAATGTATTCATGAACTTCACTTTATTTAAAACATTTTCTTCAAGGAAGTGGATATTTATACTAAGAGATTATTAATTGGGGGCTAAGGATCAATTTTGTTCTCATTTCTATGTTAAAAAGGGTTTAAAAAGCTAAACTTCATTTTATTTTTATTGTCAACATTATGAATATTTCTTTTGTTTTCAGGAATTTCTTTTGAGTTACTTCATTCTATGGGAAAGTTAAAAGTTTCATGCAAGGGTTGGGAAGAAGTTGATTATGTGAGTTTGTTTTAAGTTTGTTAGACCAAAAGGATTAACTTTATAGAGAAAAAAATACCTCAAGTATTATCTTCAGTTTCATACTTTAAGCAGCACTTTTAATCTATGATAACCACAACAAGGACAATAGGTATCATTTATGTAGGATTTTAAGGTTTATAAGATTCTTCTACATATCAGATGTTGATCCTAAAATCTTTCATTTATTCTTTATATCTATATATCATGTGAAACTCTTTATATACATGTTTTCATCCTCTTTAAAAATGAACTCTTTGAGGGAAGGAGAAATATTTTAACTTATATCTAAAATTTTTATCACAGTCTTTGAAAAGCAATATGGGATTAAGAAAGGGTTTTTTGGTTTGTTCATCAAAGGAAGGATCTGTCAATCTACCTAATATAAAATTTGGCCCTTCCTTTCAGAGGCTTCTAAAATATATATTGATAAAATTGGTTTCCTTTGCAAACCTTTGAAATTTTATTTTATTCATTTAAAAGCAATATATGAAACATGTTCCTGACATTTCCCTAGACTACCAAAGAGGTACAGGATGAAGAAAAATTAAGAATTCCTAGAGTGTAACTTATATATTGATTTTTGGAACCACTACTGTCCAAGTTAGCCAGCCTCATAAACTATTAAGCACTTTAAAATTCTTCCCTTCATTTGTCACATACATTCAATTGATTGCCAAGGCTTGTTGGTTCTGTTGTTCCCAGATACTCCCTTTAGGAATGCTCTTATGGAGTCTGGAATATTATAGAGGAAAACTTGATTTATGTAAGTTCTTTAAATGAATTCATGTAATTTTAAGGATGAGTTTGTTGCAGTTATGACTGAACTTCTTCAGTTCTTTTTTAAAAAGGACTTCATATTCAGTAGGTTGAGTCCACTTTTTTGCCATCCCCAAGACATTTATATATATGTGTGTGTGTATATATGTATATATATATATATATATGTATATATATATATATATATATATATAATTTACTCTTTGCCTGTTTATAATAAAACAGCATTAAATCTGGTGAGGCTTATTGTTCTGTCCACTTTGTTATAGTTTCTGTAGAGGCAATGACTAGTGTGTGGAGAGACTGCTGGCCTTGAAGGGAGAAAGACAAGTTCAAATATGTCCTTCAAGAGTTACTAGCTATGTTACCCAGGCAAGTCACTTAAAATCTGCTTCAGTTTCCACAACTTTAAGATGAAGATAATAATAGCATCTAAGTCATAGGGTTATTGTGAAGAACACATGTGTTTATATTTATAAAAAAAAACACCCAGTCCAATCATGTCACCTTGCACCACTCCTTTGATGCCAGGAAGGCTCTCCCTCCTCAGCTCTATCAGTCNATATATATGTATATATATATATATATATAATTTACTCTTTGCCTGTTTATAATAAAACAGCATTAAATCTGGTGAGGCTTATTGTTCTGTCCACTTTGTCATAGTTTCTGTAGAGGCAATGACTAGTGTGTGGAGAGACTGCTGGCCTTGAAGGGAGAAAGACAAGTTCAAATATGTCCTTCAAGAGTTACTAGCTATGTTACCCAGGCAAGTCACTTAAAATCTGCTTCAGTTTCCACAACTTTAAGATGAAGATAATAATAGCATCTAACTCATAGGGTTATTGTGAAGAACACATGTGTTAATATTTATAAAAAAAAACACCCAGTCCAATCATGTCACCTTGCACCACTCCTTTGATGCCAGGAAGGCTCTCCCTCCTCAGCTCTATCAGTCTCCTTGACTTCTTTTATATCCTAAATAAAACCTTACTTTCTGCAGAAATCCTCCTTTCTTAGCCCCTCTTAATTTCAATGACTTTTCCTCCTTTAATTATTTTCTGTTTCTCCTATTTATAGCCAGCTTTTATATATTTGTTTGCATGTTACCTCATTTAATTATAAATTTCTTGAGTATAAGAATTGTCTGATCTCTCTTTTTGTAACCCAATTGCTTAGCACAGTGCCTATAGTGGATTAATACAGGATTACTAATTGATTGCATGGAACATAGTAGGCACTCTATAAATGCTTAGCCTTTTACTTTCCCCTGTTGACTCCAGCCTCTAAATGGTTTTGACTGTTTTTTAATATAACAGATTCAATTTTTACATAATATCTTTTTTAACTAGCTCCTCATTTCAAGTCCTGTCACTACCACTGTTATTCAGCTCCTCTAAAGCTTTCTTGCTTAAAATATTATATAATATTCTAACAGTTATTCCTATTTTCAATCTAATCTTTTCCAAATTGAATCTCCAAATATCCACTGAGGAGTTATACTAATAGACTGTTCTGATCATGCCACTATTCTCAAAACTCTCAGTTGTTCAACATAACCTACATAATAAAATGCAAACTACCAAAGATATCATTCTACATCCTCAACAATATCTTTAAATATATACCATGCCTTTTGCTTACACTATTCTTTAATCTTGAAATAAACAAAATGTACCCTTGCCCAGCTCCTGAATTCCAAACATCCATTATCCTTGTGGCTACCTGTTAAAATCCTTTCCATTTGCAGAGTCCAACTGGGTACTAGTCCTTTTGCAAGATGTCCCCATGCAATATCATTCTCTTAACCACAAACTGAAAGTATTTTAGCACTTTACTTGGACCTTTCTTTTGTATTTAGTTCATTCTCACTGAATTAAATTACATCTCCTTCCCTTTATACACTTTGATATCAATATTAAAATGCCTTGGAAATGATCCAAATGTATTATATAAGAATGAGAAAGAAAGAAAGAACCTAGATATATTGCAAACTGGATTATCTACTTGCTGAATAAATGGATTGAATACAATTACAAAATGCTCCTTTTTCTCCCTGAAGCCTCATCCTTTTTATAAATTTTGCTAACATAACTGCAGTAGTTTATAGTTTGAGAGAGAAATATCAAATTAGTTCTCCAAATTGAGAGATATACTTGCTTCATATCTAGAACAGTTACAATTATTGTAGCATTGTACCTTTAGCTGATATGGCAAACCAGCTCATCTTTTGTAAGAAGAGGCTGTTTCTGCATCATGCTTCAGAGTTCAGGAGATGTTATGGTGTGGAACCTAGAAAGAATGAAAAATCCAGACTCCTGTATGACACTATAGTGAAACAGGCTTGTCTGTAGGAATTCCTGACTCACAGACCTTTGGTCTCTAGATCCTAACCCTTGCATGATAAAACACCCTTATCTGAAGGAACTACTACCTTGAAGACATCTCCCCATTCTGTCCCCTGCTGCCTACTACCCTTTAAAAACCCAGCTCAGTGCAACTCGGGGTCACGCATCATCCTTTCTATGTGAGACCCTTAGCTTAAGCTAAGACAATAAAGTCCCTTTGCATTTTGCATTGCTGGCTTCAGACTCATTTTTTTGGGATCGACTCTCAGCACTTCAATGGAAAGAGTATAAATGAAATATAGGCAATGTAGCATTAAAACACCTTGGAATACAAATTCATGCAGTATGAATCAGAGTATCCTTTTTTTTGTTGTTGAAGTAAGTAAAGAGTAAGTATAAATATATTAAAGGGAAGCAAACCAAAGAAAAACACACCACAGCAATCCTTAAGACAGGGTTTCTTCAACTGCATTCTGGCAAAACCAAGAGTTCTATATGATATCAAGAGGAATCCACAAGAAAATTGTTCTATTGTTCACATTTTCCCTCTTGGGATATTATAATTTAAATAAAATTTGCATCAAAATATTTATAATATTTGGTGATTTGGAAGAATGGAAAATGTCATTTACCCCCTCCCACACACACACACATACTTTTACTTTTAATTCTCTATGGCTCTTCTTTATCCCTTGAGGAATATATGACCCCAAATTCCTGAAAGCAGGATCTTTGTGTTCTGTCAATATATTTCAAATTTTAAAGCTTTCTGTTCCCAAATTAGCTTGAATGATATTTGTCTAAGACGTATGAAAAGTTGTTTTAAGGAAAATGCTTTGTAAACTCTAAAGTGCTATCAGTGTAAACTTTCATTTGTTCTAATAAGTCATTATGCTGAATGTTTTCTCTGGGGACTTGTTCTAAATCTCAAAAAATTGCATCAACAATGTTATACAATAGTAAGAATTCATAAACTCATATTAGCACTTTGAGTGGACCTTGAAATCTATTTCCCATATGCATAATTTTATTATTAATTTTAAAAGTTCAGTTTGAAACTTTTAAGGCTACAATAAAACTTTGCTCTAGTGGCTCAATAACTCCCACAAAATGTATTAAATCTTAGATTCTGGGAAAAGTCTAGCTAGGTTTAAAGTATATATCACAAAGACAAATTTAATAACTTGCTGTTTGACCATAATCATACTACTTTATCATTATCAGCCTTAATTTTTTTCATTTGGCAAAACATGTTATTCGATTAAATAATTTACAAATTCCCTTTTATCTCTATATCTCTGATCTTATGATAACATAATTTATAGATTTCAATATTAAAAGAAAAAGCAAATATTATTCATTCCTACTTACCACTAATACATATCTAAGAATCCCTTATAAAATATTGGTAATAGATAGTAAACATTAAGTCCATGCTTGAAAATATCCAGTATAAGAGTGGAGTTGAAACTACCTCCTGAAACAATGTATTCCACTTTTTGGCAACTGTTAAATTTCTTTCTGGGGCAAAAATTTCAAGAAAGATGAATTATTTAGTTTTTTACTTTCTTACTTGCATTTTACTTCTTGATGCTTAAAGTTATTCTTTTTAACATACTTTTGGCCATCTAGTTCCATGAGCTATACATTATTGCACAATGAAAGAGTAAAGATTACCTGAGAAATATAACCAAAAAAGAATTAACCATCTTGTGTTGGAGCTAATTCATTCTTCCCTTGAACAAATATTTAAGTACCTACTGTGTACATTATACCATACATGACAATTTGGGATTCTGAAGAACCATATGCTGTAGCTTAAAGCTGAGAAGCTGGTATCATGTAGTTACCAAGCTTAAATTTAAAAGTTAGTTAAATCATAATTCAATCCAACTTTGGAACTCTAGGAACTGGAGACACAACATTCTAAATGAAGAAGTTAAACATGTATGAGTTGAGCATAAGAAAAACATATGAAATAAGGAAATATTTCATTGGAATTGATAGTAAAAGTGGCAAAAGAGAAGGCAATATCATAATACAAAGTGGTGGTGCCAAAGCAATCTGAGAAACATCTTTTCTTTTTTGAGCCATATCACCATTCAGTCCATATGACTGAGAACCAAAGTTAAAGAAAATGAGAACTGAACTATGTGGTTGTGTGAACATTATTCTAAAAACAGTTTATGCTCAAATTTGGAGGGGTAAATGGTCAAGAAAAACTTCTTTCTTTCCCTTGACTTCTCACTCCTTTACCACCCCTCTCACACCCATATCCATTCTGTTGCCAAGTTACACAGTTTCTTCCTGTGTAACATCTCTCATGTATTCACCTTTCTCTTCTCTAATCCTCATACCACACTGGTGCCAGTGTGCCATCTTATCCCTGGATTACTGCAGTAGCCATTTGGTTGCTCTCCTTGACAAATTCCCCTTCACTGTCTAGCCCGTCCTTCAACTAGCTGTTTAATTGATCCTCTGAAAGTCTTGTTGAATCTCATCACCTAATTATTCAACTAAATCCAATGGCTCTCCATTGGCCCCTAGATCATGTATAAAGTCCTCTGACTTTTAAAATGCTAAATTACCAGGCCCATTACTACCTTTCTAGAGTTCTTAAACCCTGATCTATGGGTCCTGCCCCCCTCTATGATATATTTGAGATTCAGTAATACTGGCCACCTTGCTTTTCCTGGAAGAGGATGCAATGTTTATCCCTAATGAGATTGTAAGTTCTTTGGAAGAAAAGGCTGTCTTTGCTTTTCTCATATCCCCAACATGTATCACAGTGCCTGGCACATACTAGTTGCTAAATAAATTCTTATTAATTGATGATCATGATGGCTTAGATGAAACATCGATTCATAAGAACATTTTAAAGTGAAACCATACCAAAAAAAAAATGGGCTGCAGCTAGGTGGTACAGTGGAGAGGGTGCTGGGTTTGGAGTGAGAAAGACATAAGTTCAAGGCCAGCCCTAGACATTTACTAAGTGACCCTCAGAAAATTACTTAAACTCAGGTTCTCCAACTGCAAATTGGGGTAATAATAATATTTACTTAAAGGGGTTTTTCTGAGGACGTTTTAAATATTTCTTCAGTACATAGTAGGCACTTAATAACAGATTGATGATCCCCAAAGTATACTGAACAAAAAATTTCAGTTAAAGATCTCAGAGAAGATATAAAAATTATGTCAGTACAGAATAGATGTACTCCTTACGTGCTATTTGCTATTGAATTTATATTGAGATACTCTTAGTGGGTCTATATAGGATTAACTCATGTCCTAACACCAATATTTTCTGCTTTATCTAACTAAGTCTCAATATGTTACTCAGTTTAAAAGTGGAATATCATTCATAACCTGATCCTAGTGCTGATTGTCATGTAAACATTAACCTGCTTTGTTTTATAATCTGTCCTGGTTCCACTCCCTGAATAATTTGATGACCCTCACCTCCTAGAGTTTTACCAGTTTAGTGGCAAATTAGACACCAAGGTATCAATATGGCAGAGTAGCTAAATTGCTTTACTCCTAGTCAGGAAGATCAGAGTTCAAATTCACCATCAGACACCCATAAACTATGTGACCCTGGGAAAATTTCTTAATTTTTATTTAAGTTTTCTCCTTTGTAAAATGGGGATAATAATAACATCTACCACTCAGAGTTGTTGAGAAGATAAAATTCACTGATATTTGTAAAGTTATTTGCAAACCTTGAAATGATATAAAAATATTACCATTACTGCTGCTGCTTCTGCTGCTGTTGCTGCCTCCATCACCATTATTGCCACCATCACCAGGTATGATTGACTTTCATGCTTTGAAGTTTAGGACTTTAAACTCAAGATATTTACCACTAATCCACTAAGGCTGCTTTGACTTAAGCTTTCCTCTGGACTATTGTTCTACCATTCTCCTGTGAAATCATCTTGCCTTCACTACAGAAGAGTTTCTTTAAGTACAACCTCAGCTTCTTTTCTTATAAACTATGCATCATCCTCAATATTATCAAAATAAGACAGCCCCACCAAGTATCAACTTTGTTGTTGTTTTTGCTAAAATCTTTTGATTTAGAATAAATGACTTCTCTGTAATCTCATGTTAATTTTATTCATGTGCTTCTCCCATGATTCTAATTTAAGAGTATAATTACAATATATTACTTCACCAATTTTTAGTTTGATACTTAAAGCAATAATATATCAAGTTTAAGTTGAGAGAGGTAAGATATGACTATAGAAGGTACTTAATATGTAAGCAAGTGATGTTTGCTGAAGGAATAAATAGGAACAGATATTAAAAGCAGGGCCCATCAGCACTGAGTATAAATACGTGAATGCTCTTGAATACAAATACTTATGCATCAATATAGATTTGGCACCTGATTGTTGTTTATATTGACAAATATAATGATAATACAAACTGGGAATATACCAGAAACAGTAAGAAAACATCATTTATTATCTCCAATATCTCCTCAGGGAACCAGTTTTTATACCTTTTAGAAAATAGGTGGGAAATTAGTAACACATTTTTTTCTTGGTGAAGATAGTTCCCCAAATGTGGAGCTATCTAGTGGAGGTTTTGACACGAGGCTTATATCATTGTAAATGAATTTTTAGTAGCTGAATTTATAGAAAAACAATTAAGGGGAAAGCAGATGAAGGAAAATGTCATGTGATTTCCTGATTGGTAGAAAAATTTGGGCCTTGGGAGAATTTAAATATGGGGTTGGGAATCTTAACTAGAAAGCAGAATTTCAGATATATTCATGTTTCAGTTTAAGGTTTATAAAGCACACAATATAGTATCTTTTCTGTTCCTTGCAACTCTGTGAAATAACTGTTATTATTATACCCCTTTATAAACAAATAAACTAAGACAAAATGAACACAGTTGTAAAAATCTTTCTGCTTCCAAATTCTTTGCTCTATACATCACACCATACTTAGAAAGACAAAAATATGTCTTGTTTTAGGAAGTAAAAATAAATCCAATGAATGACTTGGTCCATTCAGGATGATTTATAGGTCAGAAATATAAATGTTTTCTACCTAACACACCAAATGAACCTTTCTAATTTTGTGATTTATCAAAATCTATTTTCATTTACCTCAAAACTAAAACAAAGCAAATATTAATATATACATATATATATATTGTTTAAGGACTTACCTCCAAAAGGTTTGTAAAATAGTTTGCAGATATACATATGGTGTAATGTATATTGTTGAAGAGCATTGATATATATATATATATATACATATATATATATTTTTACAATAAAGGTATTTGTCATAGACTTAATTGTTTCTGCTAGGGTCTAAGTATTTTAGTGAAAAGGAAAAGGGACCTTTACTGTGTGGTGACAAGTCATTTCCTCTCTGCTCTCAGTTTTCTTATTTGAACAATAAGAAAGGAATGGACCACATTAGGTATAATATTCTACTTAGTTTTCATGTTCTATGACTAACTTGAAGTAGCACCTTTTGTCTATGTAAATTATATAAAACATTTATCTGTAAAAGAGACTATTATTAAATGAATGGGCATTGCTAAATATCAATTGTTAAAGTAAGAAAGAAGCAAAGCAGAGCAAATCAAATATATTCCAGGATCTTTTAATAGCTTTACTAGAGAGTATTTGTTTTCTTTTCTTTTCATAACAAACAAACAACTAATATGTGGTAAGTATTCAAATAGATTTTCACTGTGGATTAATTATGGCTTTCAGAAATCATATTGTATTTTGCTCCTTTAATCTTCAGTTTCTAAGGAAATCAGGAATGTAATTAATACTAGTTAATTTTACTTACAGGAAGTAAATAAAATCATGGAACATTTGTTAGGAAATATGGCCTTTCTACAAATTCTCCAGTTACTAGAATTGGCCCAAATTTTAGGTTATTTCAAAGGGGAAGGAATCTATAGTGATCCACAGGTCTATATAAATATCAATATCTTTCTATCTAGCCACTGGAAGAGGAATTCATTGTTTAATCTCTATTTTTAATGAAGAAAATTTTACATTATTCCCCTTTTTTTCTTCCCCATGGGTAGAGAGGATCCCTTGTATCACATAGGCATAGTCAAAAAAAATAAACCACAACACTGGCCATCTCCTTAAAAAGTATATATCTTTTCATTGTCATATTTCCATTAACTCTCTGTCAAGAGATGAATGGCATGCTTCATCTTCTGGAATCAGGGTTGGTCAAAATGTTGATTTGATTTTTCAAGTCTTTCAAAGTTGTCTGTTTTTTGTAATATTATTGTTATTGTATAGATTGCCCTCCATGATTTACTTGCTTCACTCTGCTTGGTTCATACAAAGTCTTTCCTAAGTTTCACTGAAACTATCACCATTCATTATTTTTATAGTATTGTATTTCTTAAACTTCATTTATTACAATTTGTTCTATGAGTTCCCATTTGACAGGTACATTCTTGGTTTCCATTTTTTTCTACTACAAAAAAGCTTTTATAAATATTTTATATATGAGTTATTTTTCTTTTCCTTTGATTTTTTTTGGGTATGTAGACCTGGCAGTGGTATATTTTCCACTCATTACAAACTTACTCCTGAACTCCTTGTTTCAATATGAATCTCATATAGGTGGAAGTTTTCATGGAATTATATATAGTTCTTTTAATTATAATTAGTTTTAATTTTTTCTCAGATTACATATCAATATAATTTGTAATACTTGTTTTCTGTTATTGTTTGATTCATGTTCTCTTTCTCCATCCCTCCCCCTGTGTCAAAAGAAAGGTAATATGATATAGATTGTCCATGTAAATCGTAATTCATATTTCCGTGTTTGTCATCTTGTGAAAAAAAGATACTAGAGAAAAGTTTGTGGAGGAAAAAAGGTGAAGAATGGTAAGATTCAATTAGTGTTTGGACTCTATCTGTTCCTTCTAAGGGGGCAGATGTCCTTTTTTTGTTATGAGTCTCTTGGAATCCTTGCTTTGTAAATTACAATTGTCATTCACAGTAGATTATCAAATATTATTACTTTGTATAAAATTACACTTGTTCTAAACACGATTTGCGTTCCTTCTTATAAGTCAAAGTTTTTCTTTTTGAGGGGGTTGGAAGGGGATCATCTTGCTTATCTTTTCTTATGGCACAATAATATTCCATTAAAAGCACACCATGACTTGTTTAGCCATTCCCCAATTGATGGATGTCTCTTGAGTTTCCGCTTCTTTTTAACCAAACACACACAGGAAAACCTACTATAAATATTTTTTCAGGTAGATTTTTTCCCCTGATTGTTAATCTTTTTGGGTTATAGAACTAGTAGTGTAGGTTAACTAGGGTTATAGCTTGATGTGAAGAACATGACACCATGCCTTCCCTCTGAGTCTCCCCCTATTTGATTACTCTTTTACCTTTGTCACTTACTGTCCTTGCTTCATTTAATGAATGGCATCATTGCTAAGTTCTCCAGAGGCTATCTAAAATAACATGATCAACAATACCTGCTACAACATAATTAGTTCATAAATGCTTGCTGACTGATGGTGATTACTCTATTATGATTTTTATATTCATATGCTTAGCATAGTGCCTTGTTTTATCCAGTATGTCTTTTATGAAAACCTGTGGAATGGAGAAAAGCAATAAATATTTATATAATTCCTACTATATACCAGGCACACTTAAAAACACTTCAATTTTATCTAATTTGATATAACTGCTTTGTATTCTCTTTATAGTTTAATAAACTGAGGCAAACAGATATTAAGGTCTATAGTTCCGTAGCTAGATTTGAATTCAATTCCTTCTTTCTCCAGGACCAGCCCTCTACTGATTTACCTAATTGCTTTATTGCCTAGTTATGGAATGATCATAAATTTTTTTCTTAAATTACATTGTAGTTGTAGTCCACTAGAACCCTAGATATTTTTCAGACAATTTGCTTTCTTCTGTATTTTACTTGTAAACTCAATTATTTATTATTGAATTTTAATTAATTTGTAATTTTATAATTACATAGAGAAACATTTTTTCACAATGGCTTTCTAACATTTGGCAATACACATTCTCTCCCATCCCCTCCACATAGCAGTTAATAGTCTGATATGGATTATATCAGTGTTTTAACAAAATATATATTTCCATGTTCCCTGTGTCATAAATGAAGGCATATATCACATATACAATACAAAAACACATAAAGAAAATAAAATGATGAATGGCATGCATTGATCCCAACAGTTCCTTCTTTGGCTGTGGACAATATTTGTTTTGTTTGTTTTATCAGGAGTCTCTTGGAGTTATCTTGGAAACTTGTTTTGATAAAAATAATTTAGTCCTTCTCTTCTGGTTTTGCTCATTTCACTTTGCATAAATTTATGAAAGTTTTTTTCTAGGTTTTTCTAAGCTCATCCTGATTATTATTTTGTATGGCACAATAATTTTCCATTACAAGCATATACCACAGCTTGTTTAGCCATTCCAAACTAATAGACATTCTCTCAATTTCCAATTCTTTGCCAATACAGAAAGAGCTGCTGAAAGTATTTTTGTATAAGTGGGTCCTTTCCCCCATTTCTTATTCCTCCATCTTATTTTCCCCCATTTGTCCTTCTCTTTCTCTTCTTTAAGCCTTTCACTGCTCACAAATGGTTTTGCTTCTGTTCAACTGCCTTTTCAAGTTTGTCTTCCCTTTTCTCTGTCCTCTCCTTTTTTTTTTTTGGTACTTCCCCTTTTCACTTCCATGTTGAGTAAGAATCATTTCTATACCTAACCATGTGTGGATGTCATTCCCATTTAGTGCAAATTCTGATGAGAATAAAGTTTAAACACTGACCTGCACCCCTCATCTTCCCTTCCACTAAATTGTGAATTTAGTTTTTGCACCAAAGTATAAAATGGTTTATTCATCACAGTTAATTTATTACTTGATTCTGCCCAAAGTTTTAGCCTGTAAAGTTGATTTTGGATATCATGTTGTTAACCACTGTATTATCTCTCTGTTACCACTTCTGTGTCATCTCTACAACACAAACATTTTTAAATTGAAAAAAAGATCTTAGATATTATGTAATCCAAAATTCTTACTTTATATTTAAAGTAACTAAATCCAAGAAATCTTCAGTGAGTGGTACTTGGTCAATTGATTGTCATACTTCAAAAGCTTTAGCAGCTCCCCACTGCTTACAAACAATAAAAACCTGTAGTCTAGAAATGAAGCCCCTAAATAAAACTTACTTTATTATACCCTTGACATTTCAGCTACATCATGTTAATTCTTTCTACTTACTGTTTTTCTTTGTCTCTCTCTGTTTCTCTTTCTCTGTATCTGTCTATCTCTCCTCTCTGATTTCCATTTGTCTTTTTCTCTCTCTGTCTATCTCCATACACACACAGAGACCTCCTACTTATTCCCTTGACTAGATTATTCAAGCATTCCCTTGAATTGCAAGGATTATGTTCTTTTATCCTGTCCTTAATGATACACATATCATAAATTAGCTGCTTACTTAACATGTGTTGATTGATTGATCCTTTTATCTTCTTTTCTGCATTGTACACAATATGCACATAAGTGTATCAATTTATTAAATGACCAATCTTGTTTGAGTGGGAAGGATAGTTTGTTCGGGGAGTAGAAAATACTTAATATTTTTAATATTATATGAGTGATTGTGAAATATATTAAAATTTCCTAATCTCCCATCCCTTTCCCCCCCCCCCAAAAAAAAACAGCTTACATTGTAAACTATTGATTTTTTGTGAGTAATTTTTCCAGGGCATTTTTCTGAAAACTTTCCAGTTCTCAGGAGGACACTCAGCTTACCATCAGTCAGACATACATTTATACATTTTCAACTCAACTTTGTAGCTTTGTAGTTTTCTTTTCGGGACTTCTATTTTAATATAATTATGATTGAAAGCATTTCTTTCTTCAGAGGAGAGGGAGACTAGTACTTGAGAAGCAACAGAGGCATCTGGTAAATCAAGAAGGTCAATTTACTAATGCCAGAGCTATCATATGAGATAAGATCATTAGGGTCCCTGCAACAATTTGCAATGTCCTAGGCTGGCAGAATCTCCATTTTGGGAGGCAAGAAAGAAACTTTAAAGCAAAGCATGTCAAGAATGGACTAGTGAGAACTAGGTGATAGCCCTAGACTTTTAAAAGTTTATTGTTTCAATTTTTAAAAAATCAGCTTTGTTTACCACGAATACTGAACAACAGCTGATAGGAGATTGATGGGAACTCTGGTCAAATTGTTGTGTGAGGTATGAATTTTAACTATGAGTGGTCTTTTTTATTTATTATAAATATTAAGGAGGTTTTATAATCGTATTAGGCAGTAATTTGTAATGGGCATGAACTAGTGCATGAAGAACAATGACAAAATTGCTTGTGTAGCATTATTAGCATATAGCCATTAACAGAGCATGCAGAAGTGGTCTTTTATTACTTGAAGAGTCATCCATCTGCAATGTGCATTTTACATTATTTTTCACATATAATGACCTGCTTTTTTTTATTTCTTTAGTAAATGCAAACATGCTAAAAATTGCTGAGGGGAAGAAATTTCTAAAAGCACTATGCATTTCAAATGACACCTAAAAAAAGGTGTATCAGATTGTTACAGTATTACAAAATGAAAAAATTAAATTAAATATTTAATATAAATTCGTATTTTACCTTAGAATATACCTTTGTTGTCTTCTAAAAACATAAAAGCCTATATTTTAGGAGACTGGTCTAAAAAGAGATTTTTCTACTGTTACATAATCCATGTTATTTTTCTTCTTTGGCTAATTAACATCACCTTCTTCCTATATTTTTGTCAAGTTGGCAAAAGTTTAAGTCCCCTTTTATGTTTCCTTTTCAATAAATTGAGACTTGGAAATTATGTATTAGTAGATTGGAATTTAGGTAACACCTTTCCAAATATTTAATTAAAATATTTAGTTAATTAGTTCCTAAGACCACACTTTTCTGAACTCAAAGGAGACTTAGGGATGACTTAATACAACTATTACATTTTATAGTAGAATAAGAATTCACTTAAGAATTCATGAATTCAATAATTTTATGGCTTTTCTTGTGAAAAATATATTACCAAGTATTATTTGAAGTACAAAGATGAATAGAATAGGCTAACATCCATGAAAGTGTAAGCAATTTAAGGGGTGAAAAGAGAGGGGGGCATTGACCCAGAGTTCTGAATGGGAGATATCTGATTTGTAGCATTGATATTTTCTTAATGATAAATTTTGTGCATGGTTAATTTCTCTAAGGACCTGGGCACATTGGATAGGAAGGTATAAACAGGTGAAAATGTGCATCATTGATACAATATACATTGATAATATACCCTAATCAATGAGATCACAAATGTATTTGAATTATTTAAAAGGGGTTAATACTAGCTACTTATTTATAAGTATTTGAGTTAATAATATTAATGATGAATAATAATTATTGTCATTATGTGTAAAACATATTTACAAAAATGTAACTGATGGACCAGTTAGTGGCTCAGTGGATTGAGGACTAGTCCTAGAGAAGGGAGGTCTTGGCTTGTATTTCTCTTCAGACATTTCCTAGTTATGTGACCGTGGTCAAGTCACTTTGCTCCCAGTGCCTCCTCCTCATCACTCTTCTCCCTAGGAACCAATACATAGTTTTGATTCTAATATGGAAGGTAAAGTTGTTTTTTTAAAGAATGTTTTTGGTATTTAAAGAATGTATTTTTTTAAAGAAACTGAAAAAGTAGGAGAGAATGACATGAAGCATATAGAAGAAGAGGTACAGAAAGCTTGAAACTCTCTAAGAATCTTCTCCAAGCAACCTTAAAATAATGCTTCAAAAGGAATACTGGAGTGACAGAATGATCAAAGGAATGGAGTGAAGCAGGTTACCTAAAATGATCAGTAAGGAAGTTAGGTAGAGAGGGTCTGGTTCGCTGAGGTGAGAGGGGAATACAGCTGGCAGCAAGGCTCCACAGCCTACAGTAAGACTGCATCAAGGAGTATTAGTGCAAACTAACAAGAAGCCTGCCAACTCATCACTTCTGCTCTGGGCCCTGAACCTGGGCCCAAGCCAACTTCAAGACTCCAAGGCCTGCCTAAGCCAACAGCAGAGCACCTCATGTCTACCCCTTAAAGTTCTTATCCCTAACAGAAGCTTGCAGTGAGGCCACAAGCCCTACTACCAGATGGTCCATAGTGTGTCTGGTCTGTGCAAGGCTAAGGGGAGACCTTCTGGGTTAAGATGGCTGCAGTATAAGAGGTAAGACTCTTCCTCTCCTTACCACTGACCAATATAGAGTGCCTCAAAAGAACAAAAAGAACAAAAAAACAACTTTAGATGGACAAAGGGGCTCCACAGTAGAGCGCAGTAAAGAAGGTATGTGGGATTTGGGCATTTCCACCCTATAAGGGGGTGAGATAGCTACCACCAAATTGTGAGCTGATCAACCCCCACTTCCATCCCACATAAGGTCCCAGAGTCAGAGCCAGCATGCCAGAATCAGAGCAAGTGAGGGGCAATCTCTGGATTTGGGGGAGCTGACTAAGAATACCAGGGATTTATCCCTGAGAGCAGCTAGACTTGTAACCCCAGGAGGATGAAGACTGAGGACCTTGTGCATGGAGATAGAGCAGAGAGGGGCAGTACACAGTAAAAGCCATGGAGACTTGAAAAGTAGCCTCAGGCAAAAACCATTATGTAGTTCCATACACAGAGAGCCCTCCTCACTCAGACTTCTGGCTAGGAAGGGAAGGGCAAATCAGCATAGCAATGGCAGGCAATGCCCAATAAATAAAATCTTCAATGATCAAAAAGAACAAGAGAAAGACATTGACCCTGGATAATTTTTTATGGAACACAACAAACGAGGAAACACATCCAAAACTTCCCCCCAAAAATGGAAATTGGTTGCAAGCTCTTGAAGAGTTCAAATCTGAGATTATGAGAAAGATAGAAGAAAATTGGCAAGAAAAGTGGGAAATAGTTCAAAAAGAAAATAATAGTTTAAAAGACAGAATTTCCTAATTAGAAAAAGAAGCCCAGAAATCAAATGAAATTATAAACAAATTGAATACCAGAAATGATCTGCTGGAAGCCATGAAAAGCAAAATAGACCAAACAAAAAAAGGAAAATCAAAAGATCATAGCAGAAAACCAGTCTTTAAAGACCAGAATTGGGCAAGTAGAAGTTAATGATCTCACAAGATAGCAAGAATTAATAAATCAAAAGAGTGATAAATAGAAAGAAATATGAAATATCTCACTGAGAAAATTAATGATGTTGAAAATAAATTAGAAAAGACAATTTGAGAATCATTGGTCTACCTGAAAACACAGAAATAAACAGAAACCTTGACATATACTACAAGAAGTTATCCAAGAAAACTACCCTGATGTTCTTCAAAAAGAGGGCAAAATAGACATTGAAAGAATTCAGAAATCACACTCTACATTAAATACTTAAAAGACAACCCCCAGGAATGTTAAAAACAAACAAACAAACCAAAAAAACAACAACAACTATTTTGCTGGAGTGAGGAATGAGGGTGGTAAGGGGAAATATTTCCCCTCTACTCATCAGAATTGGGTCAGAGAGGGAATAACAAGCATGCTCATTTGGATATAGATATAGAATACTATCCTACTGTATAGAGAAGTAATAGAGAAATAGGAGGGAATAAGACAAGGAACTGTGATGATAGAAGTGAGGAGAGACAGAGTGGAAAAAAAAGAGAGAAAGAGGAGGACCAAAAGGGGAAAATAAGATATAGGTGAATGCACAGTTAGTTATCATAATATTAAATATGAATGGGTTGAACTCACTCATAAAATGGAGACTAGTAGAGTGGATTAAAAACCAGAATCCTACAAAATATTATTTACAAGAAACATGTTTGAGGTAGAGAGACACACAGTGAGTAAAAGTAAGGGGCTGCAGGAGAATTTATTATGCTTTAGCTGAAATTTTTTTTAAAGCAGCAGTAGCAATCATGATCTAAGACACAGCTAAAGCAAAAATAAATCTAATTAGTAGAAATAAAGGATGAAATCAGAGCATGATAAAAGATACCATAACCAATGAAGCAATATCAATACGAAACATATATGCACCTAATGATATAACCACTAGATTTTTAAAGGAACAATTAAGTGAGTTACAGAAGGCAATGGACAATAAAACTATACTAATAGAGTACCTTAATTTTCTCCTCTTAGAACTACATAAATCTTACTAAAAAAATAAATAAGAAAGAAGTTAAGGAGTTGAATGAAATCTAAGAAAAATTAGATTTAATAGATGATTGGAGAAAATTGAATGAAAATAGAAGGGAATATACCTTCTCAGCATCTCCTAGAAGCATTTGTAGATTTAATTTAAATTTCATGGCACCTATACAAAAAATTAAATGTTTATTAGGACATAAAATACCACAACTAAATATAGAAGAAAAATAACAAATATATACTTATTATAAAATAATAAAAAACAATAAGGCTCCATGGAAAGAAAAATTAAAGTTTAATTGGAGACTAAATAATCTAATTCTTTAATAAGGTTGGATCAAAGAAAAAAATCATAGAAATAATCAATAACTTCATTAAGGAAAGTGAAAATAAGGAGACAGTATATCAAAATTTACAGGATACATTTAAAACAGGACTTAGAGGAAAATTTAAATCAATAAATGATTACAACATGTGATAATTAGATTAACTCTACACTGCCCATCTTTAGATTTAATCACCAAAGGTGAGAACATCTCTAAATCTGGGAGATCCATAACCCACATGTGCTAGAGTGAAAGACAATGAATCAGAATCAACTCCCACCCCTTAGATGATCTATGAGAATTGTCTATTGTGATTGGACATGCAAATTAGGAGGGAGGTACAGGAAGTGATGCATAAGTGATCTCTTTAAAAGGAGAAGGTGCTCAATCAGCTGAGATCTTTGGTGGAAGAGAACATCTGGTGAGGACCTCTTCTGGTTCATGGAGGAATGTTGGAATGCTGAGACTCTGGTGGGACATCTGACTGCTTCCCTTTTGAATTGTCACGTGGGTAAGTTAGGCTGACTCTCTCTCTCTTCCCTTGGCTATTCTGGAGGTTCTACCCTCAGGGAGGCCTTTCTTGCCCTTCCAATTGTAAAAGGCCTTGTGGCTAGAAGTGTTGTTTAATTAACCTCTGTGCCCCTCCGCTGGGCCTCTAAATTCTTACCTGGTCCTGGCCTCTGGTCTAGGCCAGAGTTTCTCTCTCTCAATTTCCCTATCTTCAACCTTCCTAATTGTAAATAAATTTCCATAAAAGTCAATTTTGACTTAATATTATTCTTTTTTTAAACATTTATTAATATTTATTTTTTTTGAAAAGTTAACATAGTTACATAATTCATGCTCTTACTTTCCCCTACACCCCCAGACTTCCCTCTCTGCCCCCATGGCTGATATGTACTTCCACTGGTTTTAACATGTGTCATTGATCAAGACCTATTTCTAAATTGTTAATAGTTGCACTGGTGTGGTAGTTTCGCGTCTACATCACCAATCATGTCCACCTCAACCCATGCGTTCAAGCAGTTGTTTTTCTTATATGATTCCTCTCCTGCAGTCATTCCTCTGAATGTGGGTAGTGTTCTTTTCCATAAATCCCTCAGAATTGTCCCAGGTCATTGCATGGCTACTAGTACAGAAGTCCATTACATTCTATTGTACCACAGTGTATTGGTCTCTGTGTAAAATGTTCTTCTGGCTCTGCTTTCACTCTGCATCAATTCGTGGAGGTCTTTCCAGTTCACATAGAATTCCTCCAGTTCATTATTCCTTTGAGCACAATAATATTCCATCACCAGCATATACCATAATTTGTTCAACCATTGCCCAATTGAAGGACATACCCTCATTTTCCAGTTTTTTGCCACCACAAAAAGAGGGGCAATAAATATTTTCATACAACTCTGTTTATCTATGATCTCTTTGGGGTACAAACCCAATGATGGTATGGTTGGATCAAAGGGCAGGCATTCTTTTATAGCTCTTTGAGCATAGTTCCAAATTGCCAGCCAGAATGGTTGGATCAGTTCACAACTCCACCAGCAATGCATTAATGTTCCAGTTTTGCCACATCTCCTCCAGCATTCATTACTCTCCCCTTCTTTCATTTTAGCAATCTGCTAGGTGTGAGGTGTTACCTCAGAGTTGTTTTGATTTGCATTTCTCTAATTATTAGAGATTTAGAACACTTTCTCATGTGCTTATTGATACTTTTGATTTCTTTATCTGAAAAATGCCTATTCCTGTTTCTTGCCCATTTATCAATTGGGGAATGGCTTGATTTTTTATATGATTGAATTAACTCCTTGTATATTTGAGTAATTAGACCCCTGTCAGAGTTTTTTGTTATAAAGATTTTTTCCTAATTTGTTGTTTCCCTTCTGATTTTGGCAACATTGTTTTTGTTTGTACAGAAGCTTTTTAGTTTGATATAATCAAAATCATTTATTTTACATTTTGTAACTTTCTCTAACTCTTGCTTGGTTTTAAAATCTTTCCTTTCCCAGAGATCTGACAAGTAAACTATTCTATGTTCACTTAACTTATTTATAGTTTCCCTCTTTATATTCAAGTCATTCACCCATTCTGAATTTATCTTGGTGTAGGGTGTGAGATGTTGATCTAAACCTAATTTCTCACATATTGTTTTCCAAATTTCCCAGCAATTTTTGTCAAATAGTGGATTTTTGTCCCAAAAGTTGGGCTTTTTGGGTTTATCATACACTGTCTTGCTGATGTCACTTACCCCAAGTCTATTCCACTGATCCTCCCTTCTATCTCTTAGCTAGTACCATATTGTTTCGATAACTGCTGCTTTATACTACAGTTTAATATCTGGTACTGCTAGGCCCCCTTCCTTCACATTTTTTTTCAATATTTCCCTTGATATTCTTGATCTTTTGTTATTCCAGATGAACTTTGTTATAGTTTTTCCTAATTCAGTAAAAAAGTTTTTTGGTAGTTTGATAGGTATGGCGCTAAATAGGTAAATTAATTTGGGTAGAATTGTCATTTTTATTATATTAGCTTGTCCTACCCATGAGCAATCAATGTTTTTCTAATTGTTTATATCTAGTTTTAATTTTTTAGAAAGTGTTTTGTAGTTGTTTTTGTATAATTGCTGTGTTTGTTTTGGTAGATAGATTCCTAAGTATTTTATATTGTCTAGGGTGATTTTAAAGGGTGTTTCTCTTTCTACCTCTTGCTGCTATGATGTGTTGGAAATATATAAAAATGATGATTATTTATGTGCATTTATTTTGTATCCTGCAACATTGCTAAAGTTGTTGATTATTTCTACAAGCTTCTTAGCTGATTCTCTAGGGTTTTTTAAGTAGACCATCATATCATCTGCAAAGAGTGATAGTTTAGTCTCCTCATTGCCTATTTTGGTAACTACAATTTCTTTTTCTTCTCTAATTGCTACTGCTAATGTTTCTAGTACAATGTTAAATAATAGAGGAGATAAAGGGCATCCTTGTTTCATTCCTGACCTTATTGGAAATGCTTCTAATTTATCCCCATTGCATATAATGCTTATTGACGGTTTTAGGTATATACTTTTTATTATTTTTAGGAAAGGTCCTTCTATTCCTCAACCTTCCAGGGTTTTCAATAGGAATGGGTCCTGTATTTTGTCAAAGGCTTTTTCACCATCTATTGAGATACTCATGTGATTTTTGTTTGTTAGATTGTTGATATGGTCAATTATGTGCATGGTTTTCCTAATGTTGAACCATCCTTGCATTCCCGGTATAATACCCACCTGGTGTATGATCCTCTTGATGACTTGCTGGAGTCTCTTTGCTAATATTCTATTTAAAATTTTTGCATCTATGTTCATTAGGGAGATTTGTCTATAGTTTTCTTTCTTTGTCATTGATCTACCTGGCTTTTGAATCAGTACCATATTTGTGTCATAAGAGGAATTTGGTAGGACTCCTTCTTCGCTTATTATAACAAATAATTTGTATAGTATTGGGATTAGTTGCTCTTTGAATGTCTGGTAGAATTTACTTGTGAATCCATCAGGCCTTGGCGATTTTTTCTAAGGAAGTTCTATGATGGCTTGTTCAATTATTTTTTCTGATATGGGATTATTTAGGTATTCTATTTCTTCTGCTGTTAATCTAGGCAATTTATATTTTTGTAAATTTTCATCCATATCTCCTAGATTGCTATATTTATCGCCATATAATGGGCCAAAATAGTTTTTAATGATTGCCTTAATTTCCCCTTCATTAGAGGTGAGGTCTCCCTTTTCATCTTTGATACTGTCAATTTGGTTTTCTTCTTTCCTTTTTTTTATTAGATTGAACAGTACTTTGTCTATTTTATCTGTTTTTTTTTCAAAAACCAGCTTCTAGTCTTATTTATTAATTTAATAGTTCTTTTACTTTCGATTTCATTAATTTCTCCCTTAATTTTTAGTATTTCTAATTTAGTTTTCATCTGGGGATTTTTAATTTGCTTGCTTTCTAATTTTTTAAGTTGCATGCCCAATTCATTAATCTCTGCCCTCACTAATTTGTTAATATATGCAATCAAGGATATAAATTTCCCCTGAATACTGCCTTGGCTGCATCCCACAGAGTTTGGTAGGATGTCTCATCATTGTCATTCTCTTCAATGAAATTATTGATTGTTTCTATGATTTCTTCTTTGACTAATTGTTTTTGGAGAATCATATTATATAATTTCCAATTAGTTTTTGATTTGCCTGTCCAGGTGCCCTTACTAATTATTATTTTTATTGTTTTATGATCTGAGAAGGTTACATTTATTATTTCTGCTCTTTTGCATTTGTTCGCAATGTTTCTATGTCCTATTACATGGTCAATCTTTGTGACTGTACCATATGCAGCTGAAAAGAAGGTGTATTCCTTTTTGTCCCTATTTACTTTTCTCCACATATCAATTAAATCTAATTTTTCTAGGACTTCATTCATCTCTCTTACCTCTTTCTTATTTATTTTTTGTTTTGATTTATCTAGATCTGAAAGAGGGATATTTAGATCTCCCACTATTATGGTTTTATTATCTATTTCCTTCTTGAGGTCTGCCAGTTTCTCCTTTATGAATCTGGTTGCTATGAGATTTGGTGCATACATATTTAGCAATGTTGTTTCCTCATTGTCTATACTGCCTTTAATGAGTCTTTTTTAATCATATCTATTTTTTCTTTGGCTTTGTCAGAAATCATAATTGCCACTCCTGCCTTCTTTTTCTCATTTGATTCCCAAAGGATTTTGCTCAAGTCCTTGACCTTAAACCTGTGTATGTCCACCTGCCTCATATGTGTTTCTTGTAGACAACATATGATAGGATTTTGGTTTCTAATCCACTCTGCTATTTGCTTCCTTTTTATGGTCAAGTTCATCCCATTCACATTCAGAGTTCTAATTATCAGTTGTGTATTTACCCGACATTTTGGTATCCTCTCCTAGTTCTATCCCTTCTTCTTACACTATTTCCTTTTAAACAAGTGGTTTGCTTTATGCCAGTAAGCCTTGTCCCCTTCCTTCATTTAGTTCCCTTTCTACCCCCTCCCTTATTATTCCCCTCTATTTATTTATTTATTTATTTATTTAAAGAAAATTTTTTTAGAAAAAATTTCCATGGTTACATAACATGTTTTTATTTCCCTTTCTACCCCTTCGTTATTATTCCCCTCTATTTATTTTTAAGGCTTAATGAGTTCCCTCCCCCTTTTTCTCTTCTCCCTTTTATGACCTACCCCTTCCCCTGCTCCCCTTGGTTTATCCCTTCTGACTTTCTCAGTAGGGTTAGATAGAGTTTTATATCCCAATGGATAAAGTTACTCTTCCCTCTCAGTGCTAATTACATTGAGAGTAAGGTTTAACTATTACCTCTCAATCCTCTCTTCCTCTCCTTCTTATAATAGTATTCATCCCTTCCCCTTCCCATGCCCTCTTTGTGTGTAATAGAATAACCTATTTTTCTTATTCATTCAAGTTTCTCTTGGTGTCCTCTACTATTCACCTCCCTCTTTCCCACCCCCATGTCATCTTAGACCATTTAGTATTCCAACCTCTCCCTATGAATAATTCTTCTAATTACTATAATAGTAAATACTACAATAGTGAACAGAAAATTATACATAACATTTCTTCACATAGGGATACCAATAATTAGATCATATTGAAGCCCTTAAAGAGGCAAATTTAAAAAAAAATATGAGTTTTCTTTCTTTCCCCTCTGTTTCTTATTTACCTTTTCATGTTTCTCTTGATTTTTGTGGTTGGATATTGAACTTTCCATTCAGTCCTGGTTTTTTCTGTGCAAATACTTGGAAATCTTCTCTCTTGTTGAATGCCCAATCTTTCCCTTGGAAGTATATGGTTAGTTTTGAGGGGTAGGTGATCCTTGGTTGTAGACCCAGTTCTCTTGCCTTTCTGAATATCATATTCCTAGCCTTGAGGTCTTTTAGTGTGGCATCTGCCATGTCCTGTGTGATCCTGATTATTGCTCTTTGATATCTGAATTATCTTTTTCTGATTTTCTTGTAAAATTTTTCTTTTACTTGGAAGCTCTTGAATTTGGCTATTATATTCCTGGGGGTTGTCTTTTCTGGCTCTAGTGTAGAGGGTGATCTATGGATCCTTTCAATGTCTATATTACCCTCTTGTTGTAGAACTTCAGAGCAATTTTGCTAAATAATTTATTTTATTATGGAGTCCAAATTTCTATTAATTTCTGCTTTTTCAGGAAGACCAATGATTCTCAGATGGTCTCTTCTAGCCTTGTTTTCTTGGCCTGTCACTTTCACATTGAGATATGTCATGTTTCCTTCTATTTTATCAGTCTTTTGACTTTGTTTTATTTGTTCTTGCTGTCTTGAGAGATCATTAGCTTCTATTTGCTCAATGCTAGCCTTCAGGGCTGGTTTTCGGCTATAATCTTTTGGTTTTCCTTTTCAATCTGGCCATTTATGGTGTTCAATTTGCTTATCAGTTCATTTGATTTCTGAGCTTCAGTTTCCAGTTGCAAAATTCTGCCTTTTAAACTGTTATTTTCTTGCCAGGTTTTGGTTTCCAATTTGCTTACCATTTTGTTTGATTTTGGGGCATCTTTCTCCAATTGGGAGTTTCTGTCTTCTAACCTGTTTATTTTCTTTTGAGCTACTTCCCACTTCTCTCGCCAAATCTCTTCCATCTTTCTCATCATCTCAGATTTGAACTCTTCAATAGCTTGTGTCCAGTTTTCATTATTTTGGGAAGGTTTGGATATGATTACTTGTTTGTTCTCCTCTGCTGTTTGCTATTTTGTCTGGATTTCATCTGTGTAAAAGTTGTCGAGTGTTACAGATTTCTTCTTGATGATCTTTCTCTTTGGGGGTTCTTTTCTCTGTCTTGCCATTGTTAGCCCTGTGCCCTTTCAGGTTTATCCTCACACTCAGGGTCTGTCTGAGCTTTTTAGGCTCCTGAGGTCTCAGTTGTTCTCAGGGTCAAGCCTCCTAGTGGTCCCCTTACTTGTTCCTCTGGTCGAGGCTCCTATAACAGTCTCAGGGTGTTGCTTCCACAGTTGTGAACCCCTTTTGCACTGGGTCCCCACTCAATATCCATGCCTGTGCTCAAGATCCAAGTCCTTGCCTGAGCTCAGGATTCGTTTCTGGGCTTGCTTCTAGATTCATGTCTGGGCACCCGTGCCTGCTCTCAGGGTCTGTGTTCAAAGTCCATGCGTGTTCTTTAGCCTCTTTGGGTCTTAAGTCTTGCTGCTTTCAGGAGCAGGCCCTGGTGACCCCAGGTAGCTGCCAAGGACTTAATTTGTGCCCCAAACTTCCTCTAACTCTTGTGTGCTGGCTTTCACACTGTAGGTGGTGTGGGGTAGGGGAAGAGGTTGCTCAGCTTGTGTTATAGTGAGAGCTGTTTCACCCCTTTACAGCATGGAAATGCCCTGATTCCACGTACCTCCAATGCTGCGCCCTGTTGTGGGGTCCCTTTGTTCCTCTGGATTTGTTTTTATGTCTTCTTGAGGAGTCCTGTATATTTCGGTTAGGAGAGGTTAAACAGCTGCTTTTTACTCTGCCGCCATCTTAACCAGGAAGTCTAACTTATATTATCTTCTGAGATTATTCTTAATTGAGGATTGATTATAGTTCAATCCTCTGGCAACCACCTTTTAATATATTGAACCCATAAAACCCTTTTTTCACCCTTACAATTAATAAAATAGAGAAAAAGTAGATCAATTGATTGGCCATATAACTAAAAAAATAGCAAAAGAGCAAATTAAAGATCTCTAATTAAAGACCAAATTAGAAATTCTTAAAATTAAGGGAAAATTTAATAAAATTTTAAGTAAGAAAACCATTGAGCTAATAAATAAGACTAAGAACTGGTTTTTATTTGTAAAAATTTCAACACTGGTTAATTTGATTAAAAAAAAGAAAGAAGAAAATATAGTTACTAATATAAAAAATGACAAGAGTAATTGACGAAGCCATCATTGAAGTCCCTAAGAAAAAATCCCCTGTACAATTAATCTCAAAATCATATAAATAATTTGGGTAAGTGGCCAAAGGAATCTTGCCGAACAAAAAGAGAGAAAAAAATTGAAATCTAACTTAAAAAATATAGAAGCAAAAATTTTGAATAAAATCTAACACAGATATTTCAGTGTCATATAAGGATCATTTACTTTGCCCAGGTGAGATTTATATAAGTCTGCCATGCTGGCTTAATATAGGAAAACTATCAACATAACTGACCATTTCAATTAAAAAAAACCTAAAAAATGTCACATAATTATCTCAATATGCAGAAAAAGCTTATGAAATAATATAACATCCATTCCTATTTAAAACCACTGGAAAGCATAGGAATGAATGGATCTTTCCATAACATGTATCAATATAAACTATCAGCAAGTATCATTTGAAATTGGATTATTTTTGAAGGTATCTCCATAAAATTAAGAGTAAAGCAAGAATGCACGTTATCAAAAACATTATTTAACATAGTACTAGAAATGCCAAATTTACCAATAAAATAAAAATAAATAAATTGAAGGAATTAAAGTAGGAAATGAGGATAGTAACTGTCACTCCTTGCAGATGATATAATAGTGTACTTAGAGAATCCCAGAGGTTCAACTTAAAAAAAATTAGTTGAAATAATTAATAACCTTAGTTAGCAAAGTAGTATGATACAAAATAAGCCCTCACAAAATATCATTATTTCTATATATTACCCACAAATCCTGCAATAAGACTTGGAAAAAAGAAATTCCATTTATTATATTTCTAGAAAATACAAAACATCTTGGAATATATTTACAAACCAATTTTTTCCACAAATAAAATCAGATTTAAACAAATGGAAAATATTAACTGCTCACAGGAAAACTTCTAAACTGCTATAAATGATTATTTGACCCTAATTAATTTACTTATTCAGTACCATATCAATAAAATTACCAAGAAATTATTTTATACAACCAGGAAAATTTATGTGGTAAAAAAAAAAGTTCAAGAACATGAAGGGAATAAATGAAAAACATGTAGAGGAAGGCAGCTGAGCAGTACCACATCTCAAAGTTGACTTTAAAGAAGTATTTATCAATGCAATTTGGTACTGGTTAAGAAAAAGAATAGTGGATCAATGGAATAGATTAGATAAAAATATGCAGGGATAAATGTCTTTAGGGAAATCCCAAAATACCAGTTTTAGGGAAAAGAAATCACTATTTGATAAAAATTTCTGGGAAAAGTAGAAACAGTATGACAGATACTCTGTATAGGCTAAAATTTCACTGAGTACAACAAGAAAAGGTCAAAATGAGTATATTATATAGTCATAAAAGGTGATGTCATAAGTAAATTAGAGGAGCATAGAACAGTTTACTTGTAAGATCTAGGAAGAAGAAAATTTATGACCAGACAGGAGGGAGAAAACTTTGAGATATAAAATGAAAAACTTTGATTATATTAAATTTTAAAAGTTTTTGTACAAACAAAACCAATTTAACCAAATTTATAAGAATACAAGTCCATACCTACTTGACAAATGGTTAAATGATATTGTGTCATTTGGAATTATCCTAAACCCTGGGAGACTAAAACTTCTAGGACTTTCTCGGCTACAACTTCCCCTGAGGCCTCCCACTTCCTTTGTGGGAGGTGTCAGAGAAAGTATAAAAGGGAAATTTTAGTGCTTTTCCCTCTCTGGACCTTGGAGGCTGGCTGGACTCTCTCTACCCTGAACCCTGCAGATCTCTCTCAGTGCATTTTTCCTTTTCCTCCTACCTTCTAGTTTTCCCTAGACCTTTCCCTTTCTAATTAAAATAAAACCTAGCTATTCTAAACCGTAAAGTTGCTCTTGGATCATTTCATTAGGAGCTCTGATCAATTTACCCTGCTGGGACTGGGACTGCTACCTTCCTTTCCCTTCCTCTACCTTCCTCTCTCCTTTCTCCCATCCATCCTACATTCCTACCTTCCTCCCTTCACTTTCACCACACAATATGAACAAGTCGTTTTCATATAAAGTAAATAAAACTACAAATAATCACATGAAAAAGTGTTCTAAATCACTCTTGATTAGGGAAACGCAAATTAAAACAACTCGGAAGTACCACCTCACATCTATGAGATTAGCCAATATAACAGGAAAATTAAAAAAAATGTTTGAGAGGATATTGAGAAATGGGGACACTAATGCATTGCTAGTGGCATCGTGAACTGATCCAACCATTCTGGGAGGACAATTGAAAAGAGTGGTATTTAGTAGGTGCTAAATAAATGCTTATTCCCTTCATATTCCTAATCCCTATTACTTGGTTGTTTGTGGGAGTTGGGTCAAGGTTTACTTCATCAGTATGTCAAGATGTTCCTAAATTCTCCACAACTTATATTTGCAATGTAAACTCATATCTTTCCCTTCAGGTTCACTAAACTTTATTCTAATTAATTTATGGGTCTAAAAACTCACTCAGTGCTTCTCCATTCTTTTTCTTTGTTCCTATCTTTATTGTTTTGAGAATATTATTTTCTATATTTCTTCCTCATAAAAATATATCCAATTTGTTGTAATTTGTTTAATGTTATCTCTTTTGAATTCCCAAGTCAAACACGAGACCTTATTCAGCAGTCTTGTTCTTTGTGCTTTTTATCAAGTTCTAGTTTGTATTATTGCTATTTATGCATGTTATTATATAATAATACAAATCTAAGATTTATATAGTGTATTCCAAGTGCTGTATCACATACTAGCTCTACTGAT
This sequence comes from Gracilinanus agilis, assembly GCF_016433145.1. Classification (NCBI taxonomy): domain Eukaryota; kingdom Metazoa; phylum Chordata; class Mammalia; order Didelphimorphia; family Didelphidae; genus Gracilinanus; species Gracilinanus agilis. The sequence goes on along the minus strand of NC_058132.1, from coordinate 551,803,763 downwards.
GTTACCTCATTTGATTGGCAAAGCAGTCCTGAGAGGTAGATGCTATTATTATCCCCATTTTATAGAGGAAGAGATATGCTTTGCCAAATTTGATTGACACAATTCCAATACACTTAAACAAACTGGAATATCTCATCCCTGGTTTTATGACCCATTCATTCTTTGCATTTTAAACCATTTTTGCCTTTCATCTTAGAAGCAATACTAAGTTGTGTTTCCAAAGAAGCTAGGTGATTGGGTTCAAATTACTTGCCCAGGGTCCCACTACTAGGAAGTGTTTGAGGCTAGATTTGAACATGAGATCTCCCATCACTTGGCCTGGCTCAATAAACTGAGCCTACTAACTTCTAACGTATAAGCTAACTTTTGGCTTGTTATCAGTGATTTTTAAAACCAAAGGGGAAAAAAAGTTTTTAAATAAAAATTATGCTTTTTGGTTTAATCGCCTCCCCCCATGACTCTGCATGAGTAGTTTTCAGTAACCAAATCCACAAAGGACAAAGATTAGACATATTGGTGAGTATTTAAAGCCATATGTCACAGCCTGGGGAAGTAATTATAAGTGTTGAATAGAATCACTTCCTTTGTCACTCAAAAAGTTGCCAAAATCATCTTCCTTTGACACAGCTTTTATCATGGATTTTCCTAATCAAACATCTTTAGCTCCTCCCAATTACATCTATGTTAAAATTCACTTGAATTTAAGTCCTTCCATAGCTTAAGCTAGCCTGCCTTTTCAGTCTTATTTATGTACCTTCCTTTAATATATTCTATTTTCTAGCCAGACAGGATTATTGGCTATTTCCTGAAATAGACCTACCATCTCCCATTTCTATGCATTAATTCAAACATTCTCCTATACATGGAATGCCTATTCATCTCTCTCTTTCTTATTCTAAGATTCAGATTGTGTCACTTTCTCCAATAAGTCTTTTTAAAAGACTCTGTCCTGCTTCATTTCTTAATGATTGTTCTTATATGAACATTCCTAGTACAATGTTTTCTTGACTCTCCTTTTCTCCATTTCACTCCCTTCCTCATATAAAAACTGTCTATGATCATGTCAGTCTTTCAATTGAACTTCTATTAAACCTTGCTGCTTAGGTCTGTTTCATGATTCAATTTGGATTTGCTTCCTTAGTATTTAGATGATAGTCTTATAACCAGCAGGCAAAAATTATATTTTTGTTAAGTGGAATGAAAATGATAAAAGTAATCCAGTCCAAACTCCATTTTACACATTTAGGAAGTTGATGGCCTGAGAGGTGATGTTTTGTGCCTAAATTTGGAGAACTCCTCTAAATAGTAATAAAGCCAAACAAGAAGCCAGGATTACTGACTCACAAACTAATCATTTTTTAAGCTATCTCTTAAAATTGATGCTGCTCCTATCGATTTTCTTTATACTCATTCCCTCATTCATCTATTTTCTAAGTTTTCCAAAAATTACTTCCTCCCAGAGTTGACAAGTAATTCAATTTGAGTTTTCCATGTATTATCACTCAAAATATATTTTCATATTATTCATTTTTGCAAGTGAATAATCTTATAAAACCAAGACCTAAATCATATACCAAAATAAACAAATGATACAACATATGTTTTCTTTTGCATTTATACTCCAACAGTTCTTTCTCTAGAGGTGGATGGCATTCTATTTCACAAGTCCCTCAGACTGTCCTGGATCACAGTATTGCTGTTAGTAGCAAAATCTGTCACATTTGATCATCCCACAATATTTCAGTTATGTGTATAATGTTTTCTTTTTTTTTGCTTATTTCATTCTGCATAAGTTCACATATGTCTTTCTATTTCTTTCTGAAAACATATGGAAAGAATAGTTGAATTAGAAACAAAGAACTTGTGTCTCAATACTGTTTCTGCTATCATGCTTGCATGGGAAAACTTCTTGTGGATCATAATTGTGACTACTGCTATGAAATTACCAAGTGTTCTCACCTTGGGATAAAAATACGAAATTTGAGAAACTATTGACTGGAGGTCATGTAATGTATTGACTAGTAAATTCAAAATAAGTATATACATCTTTGTATTTCTATGTAGTTATCTCAGATAACACAACAGTTAGATCATAATGTTGAGATATGCATTATAAAATTTGACCATAGATCTAGCATGTATGGTTCATAGCAAGTGCTTAATGTATGCATGTTATTTGGTTTATGGAGTTAAAACTAGAAGGAACCTTAGAGATCATCCCTTCCAACTCCTTAATGTTACAGATGAAGAAACTATGCCTCAAAGGTTACAAATTTGGTAATATCTATTACTGTTGGCATTAATGAAAGGAGGAAAAAAAAGTGCATCAGGTACATAAATAACCTATTAGGCATTTTCATGGCCTATGTGAATAATAGTATTTCCCATCCCATCAACATTTAACTAAAGGTAATATAGCTTTTTGGTAGCTAAAAATATTTTGAGGAAAGGTTATCTAGTAGTGTACTAGTCTATACAATATACTTGTGAATATTTTTAGGCAGATCAATTTAGGAAAGTCATCTAAACTCTAAGAACTTCACTTTCCTCAAGTGGAAAATGAATTTATCCACAGAGATGTAGTGAAGCCAACATTTTGAAAATCTAAAGAAATATTTAAAGGAAATTATGCATTTTGGGCTGATGAAAATCTATGTCACCTTGAGATATTATAATAAAATTTATTAGTCATTCTCAAATATTCAAAAAAATTAGAAAGAAAGCTATAAATGAACTGAGATTTAATGGCCAATTTAATGAAGATAAATACTATAGAAATGAAAACATTTATTTACAAATCTTTCCCTCTATGATTTTTTAAATACCACTATAAGGCCTTTTGCCTCAGTGTCTCCAATTCTGAAATTGAAATGAACAGAGGATGACTTTAAGATGGCAAGAGAGAAAGTATAATTTATTTCTCCCACCATACTTCCTCCACAGGTTGAGAAAATGCATGTGACTGAATGTGAATAAGGAAATCCAAGAAAAAAAATCATAGTGTGTCATTTTTTCTAGCTCAGATCAACTTATAAAGATAGACAGAGGCATACAAGGCCAGTGAGGATGTGCTCTGAACGTTAGTATTTATCCCCTAGAGCATTCTGCCACCAAGAGACTGAAAGAGTATCTAGACTTGGCACTAAGGAATGAGAAGTACCAGAGAATTTGAAATAGCAAGGGGGAAGAGTAACAGCAGTGATCTGGCAGCTCAGTTTCTAATTCCCAAGTTCTGAATCATAGATACAGGATGGAGGTAATGCTCTACATCTACAGAGAGAGAGGAGCGATTATGATCTCGGGATCACAAACCCTAGTTGTGTTCTGAACAAGGAAGAAGTTCAGAAGCAAACAATAACTATGTGTGTGATGCCAGGAGCAGAGTAAAAACTCATTTCTAGTCTCTGTTCTAGTCCCAAGTTTGTAATGGAATAACCAGGGCAGGAATATTAGAACAAAGAGGAGTTTTCAGTTTAGCTGTTATGAAAATATAGAACCTCTGAGTGGGCTAGTAGTGTCTAACAGCTCTATTTTTAAACTTCAAATCAGAGTCAAGTCAATAGCAGCTTTGCTCAGATTTAACTTGGTTTAATAATTTGTAGAGCTCAGACCAGGAGGGCTTGAAACACACTTTCCATTACAGATTTTTAGATCATTGAAATCTTGCAGGTCCCCAATCTGTGACATCCTTGAGATCTTAGTATAATACCACATTCCAATGTACAAGAAATTATTAAAAGCACAGAAGAAGTTCAGCTAGGGCAGTCCCCTCAGAAACCACACAATTCTAATAGAAACCTAAAATAAAACAGTAGGCTAGAAGGGTGACTAAATAAAGAAACATGTATTCTACCAGAAAAATTAATCATGGGCATAGGAAACCTAAAGTACAACACAAGTCAAGAAAATGATTTGAAAACAACTACAAGACATTACAGAGAAATATAACTTGAACAAAAGCCTAAAGAGAATTCTTGGAAGAAATAAAGCAAGAATTAAAGGAAAAACTTGAATAATTAGAAAACAAAAAAAGCAAACAAAAAAACAAATGAGAGTGGAAAAGGAAAAAATAGGAAAAATAATTGAGAGGTATAGAAGAAAGATATACAAAGATAATTAACAGGCTTAAACAAGGATTTGCCTATCATATATATTTCATAAAAATTAGAATATATTAAATATATGCCAGTGACACTAGGGAATATCAGGAAATAGTAATATTAAAAGTAAAGTTAAAATTTTTAGACAAATAGATGTAAAACAACTTACCTACAGGAATAAAAGGGATCATGGAGAAAAAAAATTAAGAATTTAGCTACCTGAAAGTGATGACATTACCATTATCATCATCATCATCATCATTAATCGTCATTATCATCATCATCATAACATCTTAAACAGTAGTTTTAGCAGCTAACATTTATATAGCACTTTCTTTGTGCCAGGATTGTACCAAGCACTTTACAATTATTATCTCATTTGATCCTTACAATAATGCTGAGAGAAAAAGTTATTATTTTGCTTATTTTATAGATGAGCAAACTGAAATAATCAGTGGTTAAGTGATTTGCCCAGTGTCACACAGCTAACAAATATTTCAGGCTAGATTTGAAGTTAGGCCTTCTGAGTTAAGTTGTAGCCTTCTTTATACTATGCTACATAGTTCCCCTAGCATCAAATTTAAGGAAATAATAAAAAAGAATCTTCATGAATTTCTTAGAACTATAGAAAAAATTAGAATTTAAAAGAATATATTGGTCATATCTTGAAATAAATTCTAAAACAAAAATTTCACAGGAATACTTTAGCCAAACTAGAGAGTGTCTAGGTCAAAGTAAAAAAATGATACAAGCAGATACAAGGAAAGAATCCACATCCTGAGGAAAAACAGTAATATATGATAGACCTTTAGAGAATATTGAGTGGAAATAAAAGGGAAGATATGTGTTCTTAATTTCTATGGTATTTTTTAAAGGGCTAGCATTAGAAAAGAAAATCTAACAAAAAATAAAGAGAGGTAGAATTTTTAAAACTGTATTAAAATATAATGCAAAAATATTCAATAAAGTGTTTTTAAGCAAAAATAAATATTGGGAAAGAATGAATAATTCTAAAGGATACCTAAGTCAAAGAATAAATTATTAAAACAACCAATAATTCCATTAAAGACAGGGAGAATATATACTAAAATTTGAGGAAGTAGCTGAAACAGAATCAAAATCTATATTTAAAAATTAGTATGAAATTGATAAAGAAAAAACAATAAATTAAAAATTCCCAGTAGAATACTGAAAGATAAATTCTAAAAAGTAATGAAAAAATTCAAATCTGAAGGCAAATAAAATAATAAAGTTAGAAGCTGTTTTGAAAAATAAAAATATAATCCATTGCCTAAATATATTTTAAAAAGAAGGAGTAAAACCATATTATTAACATTAAAAATGAAATTGATAAATTCACAATTAATGAAGAAGAAATAAAATTGATTACCAGGAAATATTTCAGCTAGCCATATGTCAATGAAATGGACAATCTGATTGGAGTGAATGAATATTTTGGGGGGAAATGCTCAGATTAAAGGAACCAGAAATAAATGTTTTAATAATTCAAATATAGGGAAAAAGAATAAAACAAGAATTAACTTCCTTGGGTGATGGGAAGAACAAATGTAAGCATGACAATAAAAGATGAGATGAATGTAAAAAGATATTCTATTAAACATTAAAGTTGCAATTTGTTATAAAATTGAAAAAAACTTTAATAGAAAAAATAGAAAAGAATGGCTCCAATAATAAATTTAGCAACCATAATAGTTAATGTCTAAGACTTATATAGTACTAATTATGTGACAGGCATTGTGCTAAGCTCTAAACAATTATATCATTTGGGCTTCACAACATTCTTGTGAAGTGGATGTGACTAAATTCTTAATTTACTATTGAAAAAACTGAGAAATATAGATTATTAATTGTTTTTCTTGGAGGTTACAGAACTAGTATTGGAAGTTGGATTTGAACTTAGGTCTTCCTGACTCCAAATATAGTGCTTTATCTATTGTACAACCTAATTGCTCTATTACACAATTATGCTTCTGATATCTAAACCACTGAGAGTAAAAACAGAGGGGAAAAAAATCTATAAAACAGTATCTCATACAAATACTGATAATAGAAAGTATACCGTGTGACCTGGCTGGATTTATATGAGGAAATCAGGGCTGATTCAATATTAGAAAAAGCATAATATAATTGATTATATTAGTGACAAATCAACTAAGATTATATGATTATGAGAAAATGATGTAATGAGAAAAATTTGACAAGATATAAAACACTTTCTCATTTAAAAAATATAAGGAAACATAGAGGTGCAGAAAACTTTTTAATAAGAAATATCCTTATGAAATCAAAGAATGCATCATCTAAAGGGCAATTTCAATAAAATCAGAAAAAATCTAAAATGTTCATTAACATTATTATTCATTATTGTGCTAGGAATGCTAACTCTAAGAGTAAGACAAATAATAGTAATAGAGGAAATATAGGTTAAGAGGAAATAAAATTATCATTTTGGTAGATAACATGAATGCTTGCTTAGAGAATTATAGTTAATTAAAATAATTGAAATAATTATTATCTTCAATAAAATTCCAGAAGATAAAATAAAATCATGTTAATGTTCAGCAGTTATAAAACTCGTTTCACACAATAAAACATTTAGATAATTGGAAAAATATTCACTGTTCATGAGTAGGCAGAGCCAACATAATAAAAATTACAATACTACTTATGTTAATTTACTTAATCAGTACTGACCATTCAAATGACCAAGAATTACTTTACGGAGCTAAAAAAGTACAACAGTTTCATTTGGAGAAACAACAAAATTTGTAATATCAAAAGAATGAATGGTGAAAAAAGAAGCAATATAACCTAGTAGTACCAGATCTCAAACTATGGTAGGAAGATATAATTATCAAAATAATTTGTCACCATTTAAGAAATATGTCTTTTAGGAAGAAACATAATCTATCAGATTAGATATGTAATAAATAGAAACAAATAATATAGTAGCTAAAAAATACCAACAGAGGGGTCAAGAATTCACTATTTGAGGGAAAGTGTTTTGGGAAACCGGAAAATAATGTGAAAGAAATTGGGTATTTACCAATATCCTCCACTCAATGTTAAAGACAAACACCCATACTTGGTTCATATCTAAAATGTGACATAAATAAATTAGAGCCTAAATTAATTGTCAGAGTTATAGTTTGAGTTTGAATTTATAATCAAATAAGAGAGAGAGATTCCCAGGTCTGAAAGTGAATTTTTTTTAATTCTATAAAATAAAATAGGTTTTGAACAAGCAAAACCACTATAGCTTTAAATAGAAGGGGAGCATGAAACTGGGGAAAACATTTGCAGATTGTTTCCTTGATTATGGTCACATTTCTAAAATACATAGGGAACTTATTTATATTTGTAAGAATAGGAGCAATTCTTTAACTGATAAATGGTCAAAAGATAGAACAGACAATTTTCAGAGGAATTCTAAACTATTAATAGTGATATGAAAAAAATTTCTAAATCATTAAAAATATAGGAAAGCAAATAAAACAAATCTGAGATGATAACACTTCACACCCATAAAAAAATATGACCAAAATACTTGGCTAAGTTGACCAGAAAAGAAAATTATAAATTCTGTGGACATTTTGTTATATCAATAAAGTTATATTAATGACTTTTCAATGGAGTTATATAATAGACAATTATTAGGCAAACCCTTTGAATGAGCAACATTAATATTAAAGCTATACTCTAAAGAGAGAAAAGAAAAGGAAATAGGACCTATAAGTCCAAAAATATTTGCAGCATTTCTTTTCATGTTGGCAAAAAAGTGTCCTTCAATTGGAGAATGGACAAACAAGTTATAATATATGAATTTGATAGAATATTATTATACCTCAAGAAATAATGAATGTAAAAGTTTCAGGAGGCAAACTAATACCTATTTCTAATTTTTAAAACAATGAAAGTTGAAATCTTAATTCAAATATTTGTTGCTGTATGTTTAAATATGAAGACAGTTTTAATTTAATAAAAGGTATGCATAATTTTGCAATCATATTTCTAAACATATACTACTTCTGGAAAGGAAGGAATCCCATAAAAGATACTCCCTTTCACTTTTTTTCACAGTTAGACACACAATAATAATAATAATAATAAATCCTGTTACTGTGATAAGGAAAATATATTTTATTATTTTCAGTTTCCTAAGTCATTTCTACTTATTACTTATTTATCATTTGGCTAAAAATACTATAGCAAAGCTGCATTCCCTGGTATATGATATCCCAAGAGAGAAATCATTATTCTGAAACAATTATTTTATTATTATTATTATTTGTCTTATGCCCCATTAGAGGTGCTAGATGCTTCTTCCATTTTTATAGAGACTGTCCAGTTCAACTTCTATCATTAAGTCTGACATCAAATATTAGGTAAGAACTAATGATTTCTGATTTATTCATATAAAAATATGGGTAAATAAACAAAGAAAGGACAAGGAGGACCTGTGAAGTACATTTTGTCCAAAATAACATTAGATGATGCAAATTCCCCTGAAAATGTCAATATGAACATATTCTCTTGTCCACTAAAGGGGAGAAATACTCCCAAATCTATAAGAGGAGGGAATATGAGAGTTTATTTCACCTACTCAAAATTCTTAGTCTGGCCAGCATAACCTGCTGCTCTAACAATGGGAGCTTCCAAAAGCCAATATTAGAATTCTTGGGGAGACTGGTAGAGGAGTACAAATGATTGATTCTAAAAAACCCTCAAGGAATTAAGAGAGGAACTCTCCAAAGAATTATCCTATTGGTTCACTTTTGTATTCAAGTTGTGTGTATATATATATGTAAGAATCTATGCATATATGAATGTATTTTAACATATATGTATAATATATCATTTTGAAAGATGCAAGAAACAGATCATACCAGACAAATCAAACCAATCCTATTTCTTTGGCCCCTTTATCTCCCAAACTCTTATGGAAATTAATAAGAACCCTGAACCCCAAATCCTTAGAAATATCAAGTCCTCAGTTTCCTCAAGGCAGTGGGAAACATACTGGGAAACAACTATATGTGTTACAAACAAAGTTACTGAAAAAAAATAGAAAACAAGTTCATGCCATCAAAGCCCACTTTGAAATAATTCAACATTAAAAATATGTTATCAGTTTGATCATGGAATTTTATCATGGAATAATTTTATCAGTTTTATCAAGAAATTACATTAAATAAGAGAAAGTGAAGAATTAACATCTTTTTTCCTGCCCACACTGATCCCAAAACACCACGAATCCTTTCTATCTGATTGAGAACCTATACCTTTCATATGTGCTCACTTCTCTCACTGGAATGTGATCTCTTTAAGAGCAGACATGGTCTTAATTTTCTAATTTTGTCTTCAACATTTAGTGCAGCCTTTTGTGCAAGCTAAGCACTTAGTAAATGTTCTTTCATTCCTTCTAGTGTATATCTATATTAATAAATTTGCCCAATTTGAAAGGTATTTTTCCAAAGCAATATGAGTATTTCCATTTAAAAGCCAACCCTGGACCTGAAGTCTCCTGATTCTAATACATCATCTAAACAGTTGTCAAAGTTATTTCCCATAAGGACAGATTTATGTTACTTTCCATAACTTGGTTTTCTTTCCCCACTAAGATGAAATATAAACTCCTCAGTTTAACATTTAAAGTCCATTTCAACCTGATTGTAACATTTTTCCAGTCCAAATTATACTTTCTTTCCTCTCTACACGGCATGGTCTAAGGAAAAAAAGTTGTCATTTTCTTGGTGTTTTCTGCTTTCTTCTTTTTTTTCATGACTGACAATAAATCTCCCATTTCCATGCCATTGCACTGACTATCTTAATTTCTCTATTTGTGTGTATGTGTTGTTATTTTGCCTTGTTTTATCTTTGCCTCACAAAATACCTCACTTCCTTCAAAACGGAGCTCAATCACCATCTTTTCCATGAAGTTTTTGATATATATTCTCAATTGCTAGGACCTTCACTCACAATTATATTTTATTTAACTATTTGACCTTTATTTATAATTATTCTATTCATAGATGACTTGCTTAAACTAATATAGTACTTGTTATATAACTTAATAAAATGTAAGCTCCTAAAGAGAAAGATAATTTGTTATATTTTGTGTTTATATCTCTATTACCTATTATAGTTCCTAGCAAAGAGTAGGTACTTAACAATTGCCTATTGACTGATGGATGGAGTAATTTGTTCAGGTTCACATAGCTAGAACTTTTCTAAAATTTGAACTAATGTGTTCCTCATTCCAGGTCCAGTATTGTATCTTTAATGACATTTGTAATGGATAAAAAGGGGGTACACTAAAGTTGGGGGTGATCTCCTTCCCTTGTTGAGTGACGGAGGGGTAAAGGTGATTGTGGTGATAAGAGAGGAATGAAAGGGATGGCTGAGTTTAGGGAGGAATGGACAAGGCGGTGTCTGGATGGTAAGGGTACAGGTGAGCTGTTCAGGAGAGGCAGCTAACACAGACTAGACACTCAGGCTAGAGACAGAGGATATTGAGGGGAAACAGGCTGAACCCTTCCAGGCAGGAAAGGTACTTTTACAGACACAAGGAATAGGGCCAGACAGAAGTGGTTTGAATCTGACTTGAGGGCTTTCTTGTCAGTTTCTCAAGTTCTCAAAGGAGGAATCACAAGGCTCCTCCCTGTCAGTGAAACTGAAGGGATTCAGGAGGAAGCTTTGGGCAACTACTTCCTCCCAAGATGGATGCCTCCAGTTTCCCTCAAGAAATAAAGAGAATTATTCCTTCCCCTTCACCCTTGCCTAATTTCAACACAAAGATTCTCCAGATGGTTTTATTAGGTAACAAGGGTTTTATTAATGTTTCATGGTTGGTCTGAAAGGAAAGAGGCATTTGGGGTTTCTGACAGCCACTAGGGAGAAACTCAAGATGGGGGAGGGTCACAGGAATGGATTAGACTGAGAGAAAACCTGCTTTCTCAGCCTGGGAAGATTTGGCTGCTTTTAAGGTAGAGGGTATACTAAAGGGATAGTTTTAATTCAAGAATGTCCTACTTGCCTATTGGGGAAACTAAACCCACAAAGTCTTTTCACTAAAAGACCAAAAGCCACCCTGCCTCCCAGAGCCCCAGGAAAATAGGCAGGGAAAACAGGGAAATAATATGGAGAAGGTCAGGGAGAGGTCCAGAGAAATTAGCTAGGTACAAATTGTCCAAAGACAAGGCACAGGCCAAAGTAAACTGAAAGCCAAAATAGAGCTCTGGCTGATCCTTCCACTCTGTTCAAGCAGCAGGGACCAACTGAACTCTCTCAGAATTCTAAGGCTTCTAACTGCCAGAAGTTTTCAGTTGGCCCTCTGCAAGAGCAAAAACCTCTCTCTTGCATCTTTTGCATTACACATTTATGTATAGATTTACACTTATATACATGTATGTACATATATATATATTTATATACATAATAGATATATACACACTATATATAATAGATAATCTTTTGAAACTATATATAAATCTAGATATATAGTTATATATTTAAATATACTAAATTATGATACAATATACTCATATGTTCTTGTTCACATATGTGTATATATCTGTATACAGGTATATAATTTTTAAATTTTATTTTCTAACTTTAAACTTTTCAATTACATGTAGAAACAACTTTTGACAATTATTTTCTGATATTTTGTGATTCAGATTCTCTCTTTCCTTCCCTCGCTCTTCTTCTCCTCCCCATTCTCCTGCCTCTCCCTAGGTCAGCAAATACTCAGACATAGGTTTTACCAGTATTATCATGTTTTGATTCATTCCAGACAGAAAAAAAAATGTATGTGTAAGTGAGGGAGTAGTGGAGCAGAAAACCCTCCTTTCTGATCATAAGCGAAGAAAGAAGATGGAAAAAAATTCAATTTAACTGGTTGACAGATATTACACAATGGCAGTTCCAGGACATATGAGTAAATAATGCTACTTTATGAAACGTCTACAGAGGAGTATTGACTTTTTCTACCTTATAAAGGTTTCTAATTTTATTATAACCAAGTAAAACATGATAAATAATATAAGCTCAAACTTACCATGCAATTCACTCTGGCAATTGTTCATCTAATTTACTGAGTTGGCACACAAGGTAGCAGGAAATTGAGACTCAGGCAAATCTCCTTCACAAAGGCACTATCAAGGAAGTTGCCCTCTGGATCTGTCCTGAATGGCAGGGTAGCTAATGCAGTCCCTAAATAAATTAGCAAGCTCAAGTTATTTGACAAAATGCCTTATCCAGACCAAGCAACCTTTGCAAACACCAGTTTATTGGAATACAAAAATGAGCAGCTGTCTTCCCAAAGTGCATTTAAGGATAATGCAGTTTATTTTCTAGTTCCACTGGAGGAAAATGTATCTTTTTTTCTTCCATCATTGCTGATCTATGTCTTCATTTATTCAAGTCTTAGAAAAAGGTACCCATGGAAAAAATAATAAATTTTAATTTAAAAATAATTTCTGCTATAAATCTTAAAACCTATTGTGATCTGAACTCATGTACAATTGGAGCCCTAAAAATTATTTTGAGAAAATTCTATTAATGACTTCTAATTATTTACGTACAATAATATTTTTTTCAGATGGGAAAAAATATATTATGGAAGAGTTAGAGCTAGAAATGTCAATGGCAGCAAGTTTTATATTTCTTTATTGTGTTTTTTTGTGTTAGAGGCTATAATATTTAGTTGCAAACAACATTAAAAACAATTAAAATTCAATGTCACCCTTTCTGACTACAATGAAGGTATTAACTTGAATATATTTTTCTCAGATTATCTCCTCACACTTGCAAAAGGATAAGGAGAAAACAAACTCAGTTTCACTGCCACAGCCTGAGCCAAGATTTAGTCTTGCAATGTCCCCTAACTTTATGGCTGAACCCAAACCGCAGTATATACCTAATATGTTACTCAAGCCTAAATGCATCTACTGGCTAATTAAATTTGTTAATCAATCTTTGCATTCCTTTTGTTTGAGTTCCCCAACAAAGAACTTAACTCATTTCCAAGCCTTGTTTCTCCTATTTCACCAGAGATGAGGATGACCTGTTTGCCTCCAAATAGTATTTAAGAATAACAAATTTGCTTCCAATAGCCATGTTTCAATTAAAAAAATAAAATAAAAACTGAATGTGTTGTCTTTCCTAACAGTTTTCATATGATTCAGTATATTTTCTACACCATGAATACTAATATTCTGTAATTTCCATTTTCCTTGTTTCTAATAATTCTTCTCTAACAAATTTTCCTTCCCTTCATCCTTCACAAACAGATTATACATGTATATGTATAGTTACATTCATATCAACTATTTCACTTTGTATAATACTAATATATATGTGTATATAAGTTTATAAATTACACTTTAGATTCCCAGATTGAAACTTGAACAACTGTAAATAAGATATTTCCCTTTTTTTAGTTTCTTAAGAGCATTGTCTTTTCTTTCTGTATCACAAATATATATTTTAGTGTTTTATAATTAATAAGTGCTTAATAAATGCTTATTCATTCATTCATTATTATTTATCCTTTTTTATGATCACATGTGTTGTTAAAACAATCTGTCTTTCTAGGTACTAAGGTTGTCTTTCTAGGTACTAAGGTCCAAGGGTCAATGATCCCTGAAATCATTATTTCTCTTTCAATAAAGGGTAAAATTCTAAGAAAGTCAGCAAAAATTCAATGATCGTTAAGTGTCTCAAATTTTGACTCATTGGCTTTTGATAAATAAAAAACAAAATTTTATAGTTTATTATTACTATTATCCTTGTTTATACAAAACACAACACAATATAAGATATGAGGTAATATTCCCATAGTAAAATTCATTTAAATTTTTCTCAAATTATATGTCTTTCAGCTTGTGATTAGGAATAAAATACCAGTTTACTCTTTGGTAAGATGTCCTTACAAATATTGTCTGACTGCCACATTCTTTCCATTTAGAAATATAATAAGTTGGCTGGCCTCAAACTCTATGTATCTAAGTAAGTTCAGTTTAGTCTAATTCTAATTCACTATGATTTTTTTTCCTTCTAGTAAATGCATTATATTAACATATTTCAGTCATAACAGAAAGCTAATGTTTTCTCACGGCTAATCTAGCTTCCCAATTATCTTTATGTATTTTTAGAAAGTTAAAGGCTCTTCTTTGATTGTACTATATTTAATAAATCCTGGCTGAAATTCTGTTAAATATTTAGTGACAAATAAATCTGGGACATTAATGACAAGATGATCCCTTAATCATTTAGATTGCTAGAGTTGAAACTAGCACTTCTGACACCTGAAGCAAATATCCAGAAAGATATGCTCAAATCAATATTATTTTAAATAAAAATTCAGTTCTAGAGAATGAGAATAAAACTCCCTATGACAAAGAAAGTTCTGGCTTAATTTTTGATCAGAGGCAAAAATAATCTGAGATATAACATTTTCACTATCTAGGTCATCTTGGGAACAGGAGCAAAGAGGTGTCTGGGTTTAAGAGGAATTTATATGCAGTGTAATCACTGGGAATAGGAAGGAAATGAGTCTTCAGATATTTCTTTCTTTTAGATAACTTTATTCATAATTATTAATCTTAGATATTTCTTCATAATAAAGTTGCATAAATTCTGTCATTGTCCTTTCACTTTTCTGGATCAAAGTTCCAGGTGTCCCTCTCTAGTTATAACTTGGAAGAGTATAATAGATATTTTGCTTCTGAACCTGTATCATAAATTATGACATTTTCCCTTGATTTCCCTATTAGACATCTACTTCATACACCTGATGAAATGCTTTTATACTCTTTTAAATCCTGGCTTTCAATAAATCATTGGTGAATTTAACATACTTTCTTGTTTCCTTCGATTCAATTCAACCACTATTTATTGTGCCCTATTATGTTCCTGACATTGGGTATATTGAAACAGAAGTATAGTATTCCATGATTTCAAGGAGATTTTATTTTACATAAAAATGATTTACCAATAACTATGAAGAATAAATTCAAACACTATAGTTTGAATCCCTATATTGTCAGATTTCTTGCCCTTCTATGGAAAAAAACAAAAATAATTTTTCTCATCTTCCCCCAGTTCATCCTATATTGAGTTTTTATCTCATTTATCAATCTAGTAAGATGCTACTCAACTCATACAGATACGTTATGATTTGGGAGAAAAGTTTGCATGTTAAGTACAAACAATCAGACATGCATTTGGAGTTAGTTTACCATGTTGAGTTAGACATCTGTACTTTGAAACCTCTAAAAAGTATAATTAAAAAAAACCTTACCTCCTATCTTAGAATCAATATCATGCATTGATTCCAAGGCATAAAGCTAAGCAATAAGGTTTAAGTGATTTGCCCAGTGTCACAGAGCTAGAAAGATTCTGAGATCAGATTTGAACCCTAAACCTGCCTCCTCTAATACTTTAAAAAAACTATGACTCATGAAGAGATCTTTTGTAGATAGTAAAGGTTTAATCTATTGCAATAGAAGAGAGATTAACTAATTGGTCCATATGGGGAACTTATAAAAATGTAATTATGCATGATATTCTCTAACTAATTTGCAAAATTACATTAACAAGATATGGAAGTGAAACTGTCTTTGACTATTTTCTCATTGATGAAAATGCTCAAAATTCAACATTTTATGTTTTTTACATTTTCATTTTATTTGGCTTTTAAAACATCCGTTGCAATTTTGATCTAATTATTTTATTGTGAATGCAATATGGTTATGCCACAATGAATACATATATATAAACTTTCCCTACTAAGTAAATACTAAATTATGATAAACATTTTCTCTTCATTTTATGGGAACTATAAGAGATCAACTTGAATTTTTAAATAGAATGTGTCAATACAATCAAGTTCCAAAAATATATATAGCTAATTGGTGCTAAAAGAGATTTTAATGATCATTTCATTCAAGCAAGTCTCTCAATTTATAGTGAAAAAAAATGAGACAGATAGGTCAAATCAGTTGACCATGATGATACATTATGTTAATAGAACTCAGATTCAAAGTAAGTTCAGAAGTAGAACTCAGATCTCCTACCTTCTACTCCTCTGTACTTTTGTTCTACCATGATAACCTCTTGAATACTCTCTCTAGAGCATACTCTTCTTGGGAAAGTAGGCATAGTCTATGCCAGAATTGTATTTAAAACCTTCCCAATATAGAAAAAAAATGTGCTAGTGTTTGCCCTAGACTAGAATTGCTGTTGAGAACTAAGGTTCAACTTCATATTATGATGAGGCATTGAGTCGGGGCTTTGTGAGTTTGGATAAAATGAGGTCATTTATTTCTCATTCCACAATACAATGTTTGAAAGTGAGAGATTGTCCTGGGGGAAGCAGAGAGGACTGTCACATCATCGTCTCATATTCTGTAAGATAGAGTAGTGGGAATTGGCAATGTACAGCTCACTGCAGATAATTCATTAGTTTGGGATTGGATGTTGCTTCTTTCATTATGAGATGGCTAAGTTACAAGATATGTGTTTGAAATATCAGCAAAGAAAAATGTCTCTTTGGGAGTTTCCTAGCACTAGGGGAAAGATAGTCACAAAGTGAGTGGGGGTTTTATGAGGCTGTCAATTGATTGAGTGGCAGCTCTCTGTAAAGTAAGTCTGGTGAGATTAGACACTTGAATTTTAATTAAACCCAAATTATTCATTGTTTGATTCAAAATCCCTAAAGGGAAATTAAAAACCATGCAGAGGAGATTCCCAACAGTAATTACATGTTGTGCAGAAATTTAATTGACTCGAACTACCCAAGTAGACCTAAAGAACTATGATGGTATGGATTGCCAGAAAAATTTGATTACAGTGCAACTAGTGACAAAAAGGAGAAAATGACCAAAAGGTTGCAATAGATGTTTGATATGACAGGATAGTGAAGGAAGTCAGCATTTTTTATATGAACTAAGCTTTTCAGTTAGGTTAATTTAGTTTTAAAAAGCTGATATTTTCCTTCTAAAATCACTTATTTGGTGTAGATCTAAACAACAAGAATTTTTTGGACTTTAATATAGAGCAATAGCAACAATAACAATAACATCTTTATAGCAGGAATTGTATTAATTGATAATGATCAATAGTTATTCAAATGAATAGGATTGCAAAATGTTTTTCTTATAATAACCCTGAAAGGTAGGAAGTGTAAGTTTTCTGATCTCCCTTTTTACACATGAGGAAACTGAGGTTCTTAGAGCTTAAGTGCCTTGCCCATTATCGATAGCTAGAACAAACTTGAGTGAGTAATTCAAATCTACTATAGAAGGTAAAAACAATGAGGTCTCTATTATTTTCAAAAAAATTGTGTCTGTGTGTGTGTGAGTGTGTGTGTGTGTGTCTGTGTGTGTGTGTGTGTGTGTGTGTAAGGTGTTCTTGGTCTCACTTGAATTACTAACCAGATTAAACTTTAGCAGTGTTCTTAGTGATTTTTTCTAATTACAATTGGAAATGAACGTCCACTTTGTTCATTTTGACCATATCCAAAATACATTTTTCATCCTGAGTCTCTCATTCATCTCTATTAGAAAGTTAGTAAGATGTTTCATTAATAGATTTATGAAATCCTGGTTAGTCACTATGCTGATAAAAATCCAGTTGACCAATATTTCATAGGATCTATAGCTATGACTTTTTCTCCCATTCCCCGATTTATGACTATCACCTCATATTTCAACCTCAAAAATAATTTTAAATATTTTCGTGCATTCTGAGTGTTTCTTTTTCTTAAGACTAATGCCTCATTTAATTTACTCTCTTATTTGCCCCACTTCCTTCTCTTTCCCTCCTAATTCCCTGTTGAGTAAAATACCTTTCTATACCCAACTGTGTGCATGTATGTATGTTCTTCCATCTTTAACTTGTTTGGATCATGGTGAGATTCAATATAATCTTTTTCCATATCACCTCCTTTTTGTTTATATATTCATTTATCTGTATATCTTGATTATGAGATAATTTTCTCTCCAAGCATTTCTCTCTCTCTTTTTCCTATTCTTTTCTTAAAATCATCAAGATACAATGGACCAGCCATGACTAATGAAACCTGTTGATGAAAAAGTTCAGAGGGAAATGATACATTCTTTCCCTTTATTCAAATGCAGTAGTATATATTTGTTTAGTCTATTATTGTTCATTCATTTTATCTTTTTTAATGTTTCTCATCACTTCCTTTGTTTGAACTTCAAAGTTGCTCTGCAATCTGATCTTTTAATCAGGAATGCTCTATGGGTACATTTTCCCCCTTATATAATTGCACTCAGTTTTGGTCAGTATGCTATGCTTGACTGTAATTTCATATCCTTCACCTCTGGGAATATCATATTCCATGTTCTCCATTCCTTTATAGTGATAGCTGCTAAATCATTTGTGATCCTTATTGCAGCTTCTTGGTACCTGAATTTTATTTTTGTTTCTGCCTGCTCATAGTATTTTTTTCATTTGAAGGCTCTGAAGTGTGTATGTGTTTATTTTCTTGAAATATAATGTCTACACTATGTTATTAAATTATTTTTTCAGGCATATAATTTTCCAGGTTACTTTGGTTCATCAGATAGGATAAAATGATGGAACTCGATTACATATTTTTCTTCTTTTTTATAATTAATATTAGGTAGCATACAATTTAAAAACAAAGTACTATTCCTAAAAGTTTACCTTTAAAACGTATTTGTATATGGCTATACATTTCTTTCTCATATTTATTATTATTATTATAAATTAATATTATTAGAAAGAAACTGGGGATTAGCTCAGTTCTCCATTAATAGCCTTCTCAGGCATATAGAAAAGGAAATACCTCATTATTTATTTTCATTTTCATCCTCTTTAATATCCCTTTGTTATTTAAAACCCAATGTGATACAGTCTTATGTTACAACTAAATTTTATTCAGTTTACTGAAGTCAAATGATATATTGATTTATTGCACCATTTGCCCAGGACCAACCTAATCAAGAAAATAAGGCAGTTACTATCTAAATTTACACTGATGAATATGAGGTAATAGTTTGCAAAATTACCCTCCACAAGTACAAAAAGGAAAATAGGAAACCTGTACAGAGAAGTTCAAATGAGATTTCTTCCATTTATGATCTTAAACTCTAAGGAATTGGTCATAGGACTTGGGTTGTGGTTTTTAATCTATTGCTTAAGAATTGTAAAGTAATAAAAAAAAGTTGCAAGAGCTGATATTTTGAGAGTGTTTTTAAATAGAAAAATAGTTTATAACCATTTCTTTTTTTTTTACACTAGGATACTACCTACGAGACATATGCTATTGTTATTTTCATTTTAAAAATGAGCAAATTCAAATTTGCTCAGATAACTTAATCAGCTTGCCAACTGTCATAGAATCTCAAATATGAAAGGAAAATTAGTTATCTCCCAGGTCTCATTCTCCTGAGAGAGATAAAAAGGCCCTTTCAGATGACTTCTCCAAAATAAAATGTGAAGCAGTAAGGGATGTTACATAGAAGGCAGAACTGGAGCCAGAAAGACAAATTCGAATCTTGTCTCATATTTCCTGAAACCAATAAAAGGGTTCCTATAGAGGCTTTGACCAAGATGAAGGTTCCTGCAACCATGAAGGTTCCTGCAGAAGCTCCAAAGAAGAGGAAGATTCCTACAGAAGTTTCTACCAAGAGGAAGGTTCCTGTAGAGGCTTTGACCAAGAAAAAGACCAAGAAAAGACCAAGATCAAAAGAAAAAGAGAAAAAACCAAGAGTTTCCTGCAAACAAGAAGTAGCAACTTGTGGAGACTTCAACCAAGAAGAATGATCCTAAGGAAGCTCAGAAATCAACCAAAGTGGAAATGGCCAAAGGGGACTCAAATCCAAAAGGTTCCAGAGCCAAAAAATATGTGGAAGAAGTGGGAGCAAAAGTCTGGGGCACCAAGCCAAAGGCTGAAATTCCCAAAGGCAAGAGATAAGCTCTCATTTCACCTAAGAAAGTAGCAGAGGAACATAAAATAGAGAAAACCTAACTCTAGGCAGTCTCAGAAGCAACACTCAAGGCCAGAAAGCAAGAGGAATCATCTAGCATATAAGCAAAATCTAAAGAGGCAGCTGCTATGTCCAAAGCTAGAGGGTCTTGAAGAGTTAGGGAGACCAGTGGAGAACCAAAGACAGCCCCTTTGATCTAGCCATACCACTACTGGGCTTGTACCCCAAAGAGATAATAAGGAAAAAGACTTGTATAAAAAATATTTATTATAGTCTCACTCTTTGTGGTGCTAAAAAAAAATAGGAAAATGAGGGGTGTCTATCGATTGAGGAATGGCTGAACAAATTGTGGTATCTGTTGGCAATGGAATATTATTGTGCTGAAAGGAATAATGAACAGGAGGAATTCCATATGAACTGGAAAGACCTCCAGGAATTGATGCAGAGCGAAAGGAGCAGAATTAGGAGAACATTGTACACAGAGATTGGTACACCATGGCACAATTGAATGTAATGGACTTCTGTACTGGCAGCAATGCAATGACCCAGGACAATTCTGAGGGACTTATGAGAAAGAATGTTATCCTCATCTGGAGGGAAGAACTCTGGGAGTAGAAACACAGAAGAAAAACAACTACTTGATGACACGGGTTGTGGGGGACATGGTTGGGGATGTTGGCTTTAAATGATCATTCTATTGCTAAGATCAATAATACAGAAATAGGTTTTGAACGATGATATATGGAAAATCCTGTGGAAGGCCGATTGGAGAAATAGGGTCAGAATAGGGCTTATTATCTGGATTCCCTACATGACCAATCCAGGCTGAGGCAGTCTTTGTGTTTGGTCTTGGTCACCTGAGCCCTGAAAAGCTCTGGTCCTGAAAAAAGCAGGTTGGTTAATTCAAAAACAACTTGACCCCTCCAGGAGGCTATTGGGAGTCATTTAGAGAAATAGAGTCTGTAATAGATATTTTATCTGGATCCCATTACAAAATCCTCGGCAAGTAAAACTGTGTGTATGATTTTTTCTGCACTGCATGATAGGAAGCAGACAGAATGGGCCATCTAAGGTAAAAATCTGAGACTCCTCTTTTGACTCATTTTCAGATCCCCACCTTTTCTTAATATTCTTATTGGAAAGTTTTGAGTCCTTAACAGACCAGGAATTACTTGGTTAACAATTTACCTACAAGAAAATTAGGATCCTTAAATTCTAAGAATATTCCTAAGTCAAAGTCAGAGCTAGACAAAACTATCCAACCAGGTGCAGTCCTCCTAATAAAAAATACAAGGCTCAATTCATTTATGATATATATAGAATATAGTTATGATTCCTGGAATTTGCTTGCTGATAGTCAGGCGGCTAGAATTCGGCCTTGGACGCCTCCAAGCATTTTCTTTTATGTGATTTGTAACTGCCTCACAGATGTGATTCTTTCTTTGTGTTCTTTGTGTGAAAACAATATATAATAAACTCTAAACTCCATGGAGTTGGAGCAGCTCTGGGCTAACTACTAGTCTGGCTGTTCTCAGTTTTCTGTTTCCAGTCTTTTTCACTCCGACACCATTAAATGCCACTCAGGACCCCCAAAAATATAGAGCTGGCTCTATACAACATCCTGTGGAATTGTTTGTTGGCTATGGGATGGGGAAGGGAGAAGGGGAGGGAAAGAATATGAATCATGTAACCATGGACAAATATTCTAAATTTATTAAATAAATAAATGTGTTGTGTTTTTTTTTTAAATAGGAGCAAAGATAGTTAAAACAAGGGCAAGTTGGATGTGGGAACCAAGCCTTCTACCTCCCAATATAAGGTGTTTAGGAGCTGGATATGGTCAAAGATGAACCCAAAAGCAAGGGAAAGGAACATGAGGTCTCTAGAGTATTCAAGGAAACTGGGAAAAGCTCCAAAAGTCCTTCATCCAAATCAGCCAGCCAGAACACTAAATAAAATGTTAATTAACTCAGGATGGTTCTAACAGTTAACTTGATTTTGAAATAATGGACTTTGCTTTCCTTTTATTTTTTCTTTTAAAGAATCAGACAGATTCCTGTTAATAAAGTGGTGGGGTTTTAAAATTAATTGTTTTAAATGATTTTGTGACAGAAGAATATTGATGCTTCAAACTCTTCAACTCCACCTCCTGTCCCTGTCCTTCTCTTATCTCTACATGGTACTCTTTGACTAGAGTTATTCTTCAGAATGAAGTGGCTTCCTTACCATCCTTCTTTCTCATTCATGATACAAAACCTCATACTCTGCTTACATAAAATGTTGGGCTATCAACACTATATGATTTGCTTAAAATAATCATAGCTTACTCCATCAAGGAAACTATTGGATTTTCATATATAAAAATCTGTAACTGTAAAAATCCTGAGATCTCAGTCACTTCAACTCAACTCCCAGCACCAACTCTTTATTATGCTTCCAGATGTGTGGTTGGTACCAAAGCCACAATACTAATGAAGTTAAGGTCTAATCTCTGCATGAGGTTTTTTTGCTCCATTCTGTATAGTCAGATTAAACACTTAACCAGGGCCATTCATTATAAATATTCTTTGCTCTAATCAGTCAGTCAATAAACATTTATTAATCACCTGCTATGTGCCAGTACTGATGCTAAGTGCTGGGAAAACAAAAAGAGACAAAAGACATCTACTGCTTTCAAGGAGCTCATAATCTAATGGAGGAAACAATAACCAAACAAATATATACAAACAAGGTTTTTACAGAATAAATACAACATAATCTGTAAAGAAAAGGGGACTTAAATTGAGGGTCTAGAAGTTAGGACTTTATTTGGGAGTTAAAGGAGACCAGGGAAGCCAGTAAGTAAAGCTGAGGAAGGAGAGCATTATAGCCTTGAAGGACAGAAAATGTCTGGAGCTGAGAAATGTGTATTATTTGCAGAACTTCAAAGATCCTAATATCTCTGAATCAAAGAATATTTAGCATGTCAGCATAAAACTTGGAATTCAAGAAATACCAAATAAAATTGTGAATAAATGATTCAAAAAGCAATTCTACTTTTATTTTTTTCTTAATAGTATGCTTATTCCCTATAAATTACACAAGATAAAAATCTGAATATGGATTGAATTCTGTGGACAGAACTTAATTCTTCTTCAGTTTGTTTTAAACTTACTTTGACAATTATTAATACATAGATTGGTCTTTTGAGATTTAAACATAATAGGACAAAAGAATATATCACTGGGACTATATATTACTACTCTGCCATATTTGTGATCACACAAGTGTGGATAATCTCTTTTCCAGTGCTAGATGTAAAGTCTCAACAGTTTTTCATCCTGTATTATTTTTCCTTTTCTTTAGATCCTTTATTGATAATCTTATGTTTCAGAGGAATTGCTTTCATTTTAATATCTCAAAGGAACCTACATAATACCTGGCCAATCCAAATGCTTTTTTAAATTTTCTGTACAAAAATAATTTATGGTGATAAATGTCCTTAAAAATATCATTTATGCCAAATCATCTTTGGTAATATACTATAGGCTCTTTTCACCTATAGTAAACCTTTCCATTGTCTTTGCTTACTTTTAAGTTAATTTAAATCCTTCTGAGGATGGAATATTTTTATTCATAGGTGGGTAATATCATTGTAACAATGTTGATGTTAAAGAGATAGTCTAAAGCAAAAAGCAATTTGAGATCACCAAAAAACTAAATTAAACCAAATGAATCAAAATAATTCCCACAATTAGTTCATATCCAGGGATAAATATTTTGGTGATATCTGGTGAAAGAAAAATCCTTGAATATTATATATTTGAATATATGTACATACATTAAATATATGAATGCATGTACTTACATGTATGCATCTGTATATTTGTTCATATGTAAATATATAATATATGCGTCTGTCTGTATATATATGTAAATATATATATATATGCATATATATATATATATAATGTTTTTTCCTTCTCTCCCTAACTTAATCTTAAGTGACATTATTAATCTTTAGTCTGACTGATACCATTTGGGTTGAGGTATCAAGTCCAAATGCCACAGACCTATTTCTAAAGTTGAAAATAGATAATTATAGAATTGATAGTTGGTCTGCTATAATTTGTATTCAATAAGCATTTTGTTTTTTGACAGAAATTTTATTGAGGAAGACCACTAATAAAGTTTAGGCTGTGTTTGAAGTAATGATCAGGAAAGATCTTTTTTGCAGGATATAGTACCTTAAGCCTTTTTTTTTTAGGTGGTACATATATAATACATATTTCCGTGTTCCAGTGTTGTGAAAATAGATCATGGAAATAAAGTATTGTATATTTCAATTTTCATTCAGACTCTGTTCTTTCTATGGTGGAATCCATTCTCTAATTTATTTACCAAATATTTTGGAAAATATAGCTTAGTTGGGAACCATACAATTCTTTACATCAACTCTTTTCCCCCCAATATGTACTTTTTATGAGTGTAGTCATTTTTGAAACTCCTTCCCACAGTTTTCTAAAGGAACTAAAATATAAAAAAAATACTTCTTATTCCTATGCCAATTATAGTGTTGAAGTGACCAGAGGTTGACAAGGTTTTACCAGTGGAGAAAAGGCTCTAACAGTTTTTTTTTCCAAGATGGAAAGTTCTAATATGGATCCAGTGACACGGTATCTGCCCCTTCTGTCAACCAAAAAGTCAACCATTAGTTTTTATTTGTTTGTGTGTTTCTCCAATGTGATCCATTAATGATTAAAATCCTAAATGATCTTCTCTCCTTGAGAGAGCTTTTGTTTTCCATAATAATTGTGGTAAAGTGGAAGAATAAAAGGGGCAAATTATTTTTAATACATATGCAATCCACAGACCAGTAGAAAGTATGTGGGATAAATGTACAGCTTAGTAATAAGGTTTTAATAAGAAAATGAGGGGAAAAAAACCTTTGAGAGTGAATTTTAAGTTTGACTTTATAATAAGAAACATTAAAATATTTAACTAATTCTCAGTAAAACAATACTGTTGGTTTCTTCCTCTTTATATACTCATATGTGAGTATATGCATAATCATAAACATGTATCCTTATCATGCATCCTTATCTCTATAATATTTAATTTGTTAATATTTAATAACTATAGTCATCATTCATTTTAAGATCCTTGTGTGAAACTTGGCAACAATAACTTGTATTATTGAATTTATTAGGGTGAGATGACCTGACATATTGGGTGAAGGCATAATTGACCACTATAGCTGGTTTAGAATATATAGTGTGAATTTCCCAATACTTTTTGTATTCTTTGTCTGAAACCAGACTAGGGAGCAATAGGTAAACTTTTTAGAGCTTTGCACTTCCTATTTTTTATATGATTTGTCTTCTTTTTGATAGGATGTGATATTATGCTTCATTATTTATGTTAAATTTCCATAAACATTCATTTTATTTGCAAATATGTGTATTTCTTTAGAGGGATATCAGTACCACTTAAAATTATTTTTTAAATCTTTCTTTCAGAGGAATCACCATTAAAATGCTTATTCAAGAATCACTTCTAGAAATTCTGGCTTACCACATTCATGGCTGGAAATAGGACTTCTTAGAAAAGATAAGGGTTTTTAAAAATATATATATAAATATCTCCCCTCTCATATAGATAGTAAAACAATAATGAGAAGTGTCAACTTTCATTAAGGCAATATAGAGTTAGATTTACACTTAAGTGAGGAATCCAATAAAAAATATCAAATGATATCTGCATATTGAGTATTTAATAAGCAATGTAAAGTTCTATAAACACATGGTCTTATTAGTAGGAATCCAAGGTAATACCAAATCATTTCCACTAATACAGAAATTAATTCTTTAACAAAATATTCATATACACACATTTCCGGTGTCAAATTCTGGAGACAACTGTGATTTTGCACTGAAGTAAGTCACTCTCTGATGATAAATCAAACTCTGAGCTGTCTTTTGGATCTCTATTTTATAAAAGCTGACTGAGGGGAGGTGCCTCAAAGTTTTATTGCATAGGATTGGCCAATAAGCCAGGATGAATGGCCCATTCAATAGTTATAAAAATGAAAGATGCTATTCTTTAGAACTCTTTTTATTATCATGTTTCAAATAAGATATGAATTCTAGTCACACAATGGATGGCTGGAGAACAGATATATGCCCTTGTCCTCACTCTGGTAGCATGTTAATCAAGGACATGAGGCAGCAGACACAGGCTAGGCCAGAATGAGTCTGATATTTAGGACTCAAGCTGCCTTTTGGTTTTTGTTTTTTGCTTTTCCTGAGCAAAGATGTTTGCACACTCTTGAGACAGATGTTTCCGGGCTTAGAGATAATGTTGGTGTGAATTTTTGGGTTTAGGTACCATTAGCTCCTAAATCAGCACTAGATCTACCAAGAGAGATGTCATAAAAATGTTTAATGTATAAGGAGAGGAAGTGTCATTACTAATGATTCTTTCCAGTGTGATAATGAAATTATATCTGCCCTGCCCATCCTTAATCTAATCACCAAAGGTGAGAACATCCCCACTTAATTCACAAGTTGGGAGGTTTGTGATCCAGAGTGAGGTTATGCACTTGGTGTCTGGTCTGGTGACTGATAGAGTGAGTGACAAATCAAAATTTACTGACTGCCTCCTGGGTAGTCCTAAGAAAAGTGTTTGTTGTGATTGGACATGTAAACTAAGAGGAAGACACAGGAAATGATGCAAAAAAGCCACTTTAAAAGAAGTTCAGTTCAGTGAGTTCAGCTCTCTTCAACCTGAAGGAGCTCTGGCTGGGACCTTGGACTTGGTGAGACTGTTCTTAAATCTTTCTCTTAGAACTACACATGGTAAGTGAAGAAGTCTGACTACCTTAGTCTCCCTGGAGGTACTAGCCTCCAGGAGGATCCCTTGATTGGGAGAAGCCCAAGTGGCTAAACCTCTTGTTAATTGACTTTTAGGCTCTCCTGCTGGGACCTCTGGAGCCCTGCTGGAGTAAAGCTAGGGATTGAATACATAGTTTTAGAATTGATTTTTATTCAATTCTTGGCAGCCACACCTTTAAATATTAATATCAAACCAAAAAAACCCTTTTCCCTCTTACACCAGTTATCTGCAGTGGAGATCAAGAGCATATTTAAAATAATTGCCCTTCTCTCCAGAAGCAGGTATCTCCTAAGAGTGAACACAGTTAGTTTATGAAGATTTAGAATATAAAGAAATCATTAGACAAGGAAAAGACCAGCACTAAAGTCACTCTGGTTCAATTACCATGTATTTGTTTTGTTATACACATAGTAGGTACTTATATACTTCTTCAAATTGAATTGAATAAGTGGAAGGGAGACAAGAGGATACAAACAGAGGAAATGAAATTTTTAGGGTTAGATTCCATTAAAATTAAAGTTGAATTGTAAGAGTACCCTTTCCAAATCAAGACCTGATTATGAAAAAAGTAAGGCTATCTGCCCTGGGAGAATATCTTCAACTTTTCTCAAATTAGATTATCTGGTAACTGATATAGATCTGGTTAGTTGAGTGATGTGATACCACTAGGGACAGGGATTTCTCTTGATGTCAGGGTAGATCTGCCTCTTAATAATCACAAGTCCAGAGTTCAGATTTTTGATATTTGTATTTGGTAGTATCCTTGTCATGAAATGAAAAAGATGTTAGTAGAACCACATTCTATTTCCTGTTTTTTATATTTCTCAGCAAGGATGCAGGGGACATGTTTGCCAGTCATATCAGCAACAACAGTAGAAAGAAACATTTATTCTGTGCCCTACTATATGCTAGATAATTGCAAAGTTTTGTATTACGTAAAGAAATCTAAAAATTAAAAAAAATAAGAGTTTTACCTTCCTTTAAATATACTGGTGCTTTTAATCAGATACATTTTATTTCCTATTTTTATTTAATTTGATATGTCATTATCTTTTGTTTTATATGGCTCTAAGTTCTAGATATCACTTTATACACACATTTTTATTTGAATTAGAAATCTCTTTTTCTTCTCATTATAGTCCTTTCTTTTCAGTGTCTTTGGTTCATAAATCTTGAAAGATGGCCAGGTGGAAATAAGAGAAATGTATCCCCAGATTTCTTTGAGTAAACTATAATTATTTGGTGAGTGATAGGATTTGGTTGTGATGAATACATGTGGGTTTTGTTCAGATTTTTGGAGATGAAGTATATAAGAGAAAGAGAAGGATGTTTTTGGTATTTTCTTGTTAATGTTACCCATTGGACAAGTATAAAATATACTGCCAAAAGGAAAGCAAGATGAATAGAAACTGCCCTTATCAGCTTGAACCAGAAAGAGGAAAGAGATTTTCTACTAAACAAGTCACTCCTCTTGAGAAAACATTAAAGTAAGTTTTTCAGAGGAAAGCTTAATTCATTTATTGCATCTGAAATACAATTCTGACAAAAGCAGTGTAATTAATATTCAACTGAAAAGAAAGAAAATGTTTCTGTTGGTGAAAGTTTCCCACACTAATTCCAGGTTCTTCAGAATGAAAGATTATTATTTGATTTAATTAGCAAACAATGGCATTGTTTAGGTTTAAAATGAAAGGCAACATTGACAAAATAATGGCAAAAATGATTTTAGAGAAATTCTATTTGAAAGAATATCTGGGGAAGAAGAATAAGAGCTAGTGAGCTTCCAACAGGATAATTACCAATTTTTGTCAATGATTAATATTACTGAGAAGCATCCTTCCTAGAAATGGAAAGATTTAGCTCAACTCAGATGGATAAAGTATACTGCAAGTACCCAAGTATCTTAGAAAATAGTTAAAACAAAGTGAGTAAATAGCTATGTTTCAGTATGTGGGTAGTGGAGGAGGTTAGTAGATGGAACTACCTACAAGTAGAAGTTAAGATTGAGGGCTCCTGTGTTATGTCTCTCTTGACATTTGTAACAATTTTAGGATAGGTTAAACAGACACTTGTACAATTTGGTGTCTGAGTTTTATCTCAATTTCCCTTGTCCCCATTCCAATCTCAGATTCTCATAATAAATTCTTAGTTACCACTAGAATTTTCACAATGATGTACAAGTTTGTAAGAAATGGCAAATGTATAGGACAACTGCATACCCTATCCTTGTCTTTTGAAGTGATGTATTATAACTTCCCTAGCTTTTGATCACTTCTTTAGGTAATAGATAGAAACATATTTTCACATGCTTGCCACACACAAAAAACCCATTAAAGACAATCTGACATTATAGGCACAAAATCTAGCTTAAAGTAAGGCATACCTGGGTTCAATTTTAATCTCTAACTAATAATAATAACAATAATAAAAGTAAATCTATACAATACTATTTTCTAGGAACTGTGCTAAGTGCTTTACAATTATTATATCATTTGATCCTCACAACAACTCTGGGACATAGGTGCTATTATTATCTCCATTTTATAAATGAAGAAACTGAGGCTGAGAGAAGTTAAGTAACTTGCATGGGATCACATAGCTAATAATTATTTGAAATAGATTTGAACTCAGGTTTTCCTGTATCTAGGTCCAATACTCTATCTACTGTGCTACCTAGTAGCCAAGTGATTATGGAAAAATTACATATGATTTCAGTGATCTAGATAGCATTATAAGACCCTAAGTTTTGGAAAAATGACTATTTGTCTATTCTTATAGAGGATTCCCTACATGATAAAGTCACTAATTTTATCTCATCCCTCCCAAAATACTAAAACTATTTATTTTCATATATATATTTATATAATTATACATATATTTTTCTTATAAATGAAAATAAATAGTGATGATAAATGATAAAATATATAGCCATGTGAACACTAGCTAAGATTACGTAGATTCTGCTATTTCATAATTCTGGGAGGAATATATAATTTTCTGCACAGTAGAACTTGTATAGACAAGTCTAATCCAAGAGCATTTATTAAGCACCTATTATGTTAGAGGAACTTATACTATGAACTTAAAATGCATCCCATAAATTGACCCAGTCCTCGAAAGAGTTTACATTATTCCAAACAAGTATACACTACCACTGAATGAACATAAGAGATCTAGATTAAAAAAATAATATTCTCATTTCCCTGACTAGCGTACCTCCTTAGCAGCCTTAGTTGCCTTTGCCTCTGATTACAGGTCTGGAGTTCAGAGAAACAAACTTCCTCCAAAGCCTCCCAATATAAATGCATAAAAACTTTCTATCTAACACAATTTTCCATGTTCTGATCTATTTGTTTTTGACTCTATGAAAATAATGAACTCAAGCCAGTTCCTTCTTTGACAGTCATCTCCTTTTTGGTTTCCTTTTGTGTATTTTCTTTCCCCATTAGATTGTAAGCTCCCTGAGATCAGGGATTGTATTTAATTTTTATTTGTATGCCCAGCACTTAACACAGTGTCCAGCATATAGCAGGCATTTAAAAACTGTATTGACTGATTGGGTTATTGTGAAGATAAAATGAAATTACTCCTGGAAAGGGTATGGCAATTTATTTTTTAAGGCTTCCTTCACCTATACTTTTCTGAAACAAAATTCTCTTCTTTTTCTATTATTCTCTATTTGTGTTCCCTTTGTTTCCAGAAGGAAACAATTGCCATCTGACATAGCAACAAATGATTTCTCCAGAATGAGATGGAAACTTAAAAGGAAGAGTAATAGACAGAGTTGAAGCCAGAAATTTACACAAAAGGATGGCAGCTCATTATAGTATTTTTAGCATTAATTATTTGTTCTTGGACTATCATAATCACTTAGTTTGTGACTTATTTAGTATTCCATGGGAAATTCTCTTTGATTCATAACTCTATATATCCATAAAGCTTTCTAAGGCTAAAGAAGACCAGGTATTTTATAGGAGGGATCAAGTTTTTAAGAGCATCTATATTGGTTTCACTCCTCTGCTGTCATGAAAAAAAGAGAATCAAATCAATAGCTTCAAGGAAAAATAATTTTCTAATTCAGGGGATTCCATAAATGGGAGACATGTTTAGAACAAAAAAAGCTTCTAAAAAAACACTCCATTCCTGTTGTATTAGGTATTTTCCTGAAGGATAATATACACCTTTCTCAACACTAAGTATAGATATTGCTCCCTGTAGTCAATTCAAGTACCTGGATTGAAAAAAAAGTTGAAACTCCTAAATAGCATCTGAAAGGAAGTTATATAGGATAGCCAATGATTATAAGTATAAAAGAATTCAGAAAATATGCTTAAAACATGTGAAAAGAATGGGAAAAGAAGATAGATTTTATCATGCCATTCAAATGAAAGCATGTCTGAGGATATATGAAAATTTAAAATGCAAAAAATTCCTTGATGTATAATTTAATCCTAATTTTACCATGATCCCACTCATAAATATAATTTTAAAGATCTTAAAGCCATGATACATAAGGTGAATCACTTTAAATGAAGGTTTTTTATTATTTGAATAAATTGTCCATAATAATTTAAAAGTTTTCAATGTGATGGGGGGCTTTCTATTTTCCCAGAAAAATGAATCATATTTAAATATATCCATAATTGATTGATAATAATTAATGCCTTATTTAGAAATAATCATTAAATTTTAATGATTGCAATATTTTGCAATAAAACATTTAAATGATAAAATACATTAATAGACATTTTAATAGAGGCAATATCATGAAGAAATATGAAAATGATTTATGAAATATTCCTTCGTGTGATATAAGTGCTGCTATATCTATTAAATTCCATTTAAAATTAGATATTGCTTCTTTGCTGTAGTCAATGCATTGCATATAACCTATTGAAATGTTTCTGAAATATACTGTGTTTTGGGTAGTGTTAGTTTATATTCTGTAATACATGCTTTGACAGAAAATCAACATAATGTTTAAAATAAAGTAGATCATTATAATGTTAAATTATAAATGTAATATAATTTTATTAAATTCATGATCATGAATAATGTCTAATATGTTTCTACCATCAGCTCTTATTATTTCAGGGAAATGCAGTACATTTTGTTACTTAGGACAATAGAGGAAAGTTATCATATAAATTTTGTCATCTCATTAAGCTGTATCATTAAAATATGACTATGTAGAAGTGAAACTGATTGTAAAGAAACTGATGGCATAGTACATTTTCAAGTGAATATTACCACCTTCAAAACAATCATTTTTGAAGGCAATATGTTCCTTCTTATTTCTCATCAGTAAAAAATTTCCAGATGTGTTTTTTAAACTTATTTTTTAAACTTATCAATATATACAAAGACAATGATGAAACTGGTTACATTTTAGCCCTACATACTCCCCAATTCCTCTAAGACTATTATTATCTTCAATAAAGATTTTCTCTCTAACTTTACAATTAGTAGCTCACCCATATAGTTTTATCCTATGCTAGTATAACAATGTACCTTAAGTAATCTACTCATTGCTCTAAAAGTCTTAGTGGAGCTCTTCTAAAATTTAGGATCCAGTGTAGTTCTTGAGCTCTCCATTTACCATCTTGCTTCTAGTTCATGACTGAGGTACCTTGTCAACTATCTCCCTAATAATGTATGATATTGTGTGACATAGACCCTTCATTTTTTCAACAAAATATTATTTCACCCTATATGCTTAACAAACATATTTCTAAGACACTTCTTGTTTCAAAAGTCAAATTCACCTACATGGAATGAGAATATTAAGATGAGCATGGATTGGGCTCTGAATTAAATACCCCCAAATCATTCTTGAAACCTTTTAGGATTTTAGCTATGACTACTATATTCACAACCAAAGGTAATGATTTCTGTGGTTATGTGGCAAATTAAGCAGTAAACTGATCGACCAATCATAGATAATATACTTTGAATTGTATGTGGGTTAAATAGATCAGAAAAACAAAACAAAACTTAAGTTTGAGGGTATCAGAAAGAAAGGTTTCTAATTTTATCATTTCAGCATCTCAAAAGGCATATAAAATGCAGTTTGTCTCAGACCAAATCTGTTTTTTTTTGAGCTACTAAAAAATGAGATTAGATCAGAAAGTTGATAACACAATATATATAGATATCTAGAGAAATCTTGGAAGACAGAATGATTAATGCTGCAAGTAAACTGTATAGGTGTCTGGCACTTGTGGAAGCAGTCAGAAAATAAACAGAACATTCATTCTTCTTGACAAAAGGATTATAGAGCATTGTTGATTATACCTCTTTATAAATGAAGTCTTGATTAAACTGTTGTCTTGATTTATTACAGTGGTACGTGCTAACACTACAAAAGAAAACATTCCATCATTCCATTAACATTTACTTTGTACATATTTTATGTTCTGAAGATAATAATTACCTGAATTCATATTAGTAAAAAACATTAAACTATTCCCTATCTAACATAAGCATAGAGAGCTTAATATTTCACATATGTGAGAGATAAAATTAGGTTAGAAAATATGAACCTTCTAAGTAAGTAAAATATAACAGAGACAAATCTTACATGTGGATTGTCTTAGTTGTACAATGCTGATGAATAATCAATAGAAAAATAGACCAGGTGATGGAAATTTGGGGATTTAGTGGACTACAAATTCAGTTAAGCATTAAGGACAAAATGACAAAAAAAAAAAAAACTTTCCTCTAATTCATGAAGTATGTTGTTAAAAATGAGAAAGATTACATTTCTGTTTTCTCCTGTTCTGGACAGACCATATCAGGTTAAAATGTATTTTGATATTAGGTGTTGCCATTTAGGCAGGAAACCTAAAGGAAATCTTCCAAAGAAAGAATGGGATGATATGGGAAACTCAAAATCATGTCATTCCAAGATCAGATGGAAATCATGGATGAATTTTGCTCAAAAGATGGGACTTAGTGGAGAACACAACAGATTTCTTCAAATTTAGAAGGTTGTCCTTTAGAAGATGCTTTACAATTTTTTCATTTGCATCCAGAGGATTGAACTAGGTGTGTGTTACTAAGCTGTATGTTTGTGGTTGATAAATAGGGGAAAATAGCTACAACAAAATTACTTACATTAGAGTTGTCCCAAAGTTGAACTGACTTTCATAAGTTAATAAGTTAACCGTTACTGGTGACTTCATACAAATATTGAATGACTATTTGTTGGAGATGGGCTAGAAGGGATTACTCATCTGCTATAGAATGGAACAAATGCCATTTACAATCCATTAAATTCAGAAATATTATGTTTTATTAGATCATATGTCATAATTTTTAATTTTGAAGGGATTTCCTATGTCATGTTGTTCAACTTTTTTTTCAAGTGAGGAAAAAGAGACCTAAACATGTTAAGTGGTTTACACAAATTAATTTATATTACAGATCCAGATCCAACTACAGATTCAGAACTTGAATGCAAGACTTTTGCCCCCAGTCAAATAAATTCATCAGGTATTTCTTTATTTTTTAAAAATGTATTTATATAATTAATTAATTTAGAATATTTTCAAAGGTCACATGATTCATATTCTTTCCCTCCCCTATCGTTCCCCCCTCCCATAGCCAATGAGCAATTCAACTAACTTTTACAAGTATCATTGATCAAGACATATTTTATTATTTTTATTTGCAATAATTTGTTCATTTAGAGTCTACTTCACCAATTTTATGTCCATTGAACTATGTGATCAAGGAAATATTTTTCTTCTGTATTTTTGCTCCCACAGTTCTTTCTCTGGATGATCTTTCTCATAAATCTCTCAGAATTGTCCTGGATCATTGCATTGCTGCTAGTAGAGAAGTCCATTACATTTGATTGTACCACAGTTTATCCGTCTCTGTTTATAACGTTCTTCTGGTTCTGCTCCTTTCACTCTGCATCAGTTCCTGGAGGTCTTTGCAGTTCACGTGGAATTCGTCCAGTTCAGTATTCCTTTGAGCACAATAGTATTCTATCACCAACAGATACCACAATTTGTTCAGCCATTCCTCAATCAAAGGGAATCCCCTCATTTTCCAATTTTTTGCCACCACAAAGAGTGCAGCTGTAAATATTTTTGTACAAGGTTTTTTTTTTCCCTTATTATTTTTTGGGGGGTATAAACCCAGCAGTGGTATGGCTGGATCAAAGGGCAGGCAGTCATTTAAAGCCCTTTGGGCATAGTTTCAAATTGCCATCCAGAATGCTTGGATCAGTTTACAACTCTACCAGCAATGCATCAATGTCCCAATTTTGCCCCATCCCCTCCAACATTTATTAATTCCCTTTGCTATCATGTTAGCTAACATGCTAGGTGTTGTTATGTGTATATTTCATCTTGTTTGGGTTTTATATTGATAGCTGATTTATTCTTATCAGGTGGTAAAGATAGGCTTGTGCTATTAGGGTCACCTAGTTTTAGATGGTAGATGAATTGGCTTAATCCAACACTTATTTATTATTGACTATGAGGAGAGGCAGGGACAGGATAAAAGAGGTAGAGATAAAGCAGGAAATACATTATTCTAATACTAATATTCTAGATAAAACCTCCCCTTCTAAATCCTCACAGATTTGCTTCTTATTCACCAAGGGTGAACCTCCTTAAAACTATTATCAACTATTTATCTAAGACCCAATTCTATCTATCTAAACTTATTCTAATGTATGAACTTCAAATATTATTAATATCCTGAAATTATTTATCAAAATTCACAAGTTGCCTCAGCTAACAGTTTAGATGGGACAGATAGAAATCAAAAGCCTCTCTCTGACTCCCCAGCAGGGAGCCTGATCCTCATGGTCTTCCAGTGAGAACCAACAGAGCCCTCCACTGGCAGCTGCTTCTCTCTTTGGGAGAGCTGCTCTCACACCAAACAATCTCTTTCCAGCTTCACAGATGTTCTTTCAGCTTCTCAAAGTTAATTTTAACCACAATTACTAACAGGGTCTCAGAGAAAAGTCTCCAGCCACCTGTTCAAGACAGTGAATTCAAGAGAGTGGCCAAGAGTTCTCTAATAGTCTTCCCAACATGCAAATCTTCCTTAAAGTCATGACTGTTATTTTTCCCTGGCCATGCCTTAAAGGGGAAAAGTAAAAAAAAATCCTTTCTCTGATATTTATCTCTGCTTCTAATTATGCTAGATGATTAGTTAATAACTAATTATACTTAACAGTGTGTATTGGTACCTCAGATTTGTTTTGATTTGCATTTCTCTAGTTATAAGAGATTTAGAACACTTTTTTATGTACTTATTGATAGTTTTTAATTCTTTATCTGAAAACTGCCTATTCTTGTCTCTTGATCATTTATCAATTGGGGAATGGCTTGATTTTTTGTACAATTGATATAGTTCCTTATAAATTTGAGAAATTAGACCTTTGTAAAATGTTTTTGTTATAAAGATTTTTTTCCCAATTTGTTGCTTCCTTTCTAATTTTGGTTGCATTTGTTTTGTTTGAACTAAATCTTTTTAATATAATGTAATTGAAATTATTCATTTTACATTTTGTAATATTCTCTATTTCTTGCTTGGTCTTAAATTCTTTCCTTTTGCATAGATCTGACAGGTATACTATTCTATGTTCACCTAATTTACTTATAGTTTCCTTCATCAGGTATTTCATAAGGAGATACTATTTATTAATAATTGTGGTACATGCTGGGCATAAAAAGAAAAACAAAAAGTGCTCACATGCACAGTGAGGCAATTATGTACAAATGCATACATATTTGTGTCTGCATGTATATATGTGTGTGTGTGTATTTTTAAGATAGTTTTTTACTAATTTCTCCTTTCTTATATTTAAGAGGAAAAGGAGCAATAATATCTTTCAGTAAGAGACCCCGTGCTGTGCAGTTTGTCAGTTAGAGACCACTTGCTGTCCACATTGGCAGTTGGTGACAGTTAGAAGGATGCAGCTGAGTGTCATTTGTAAGTTGCAGACCTTGGAAAGTGCTTTTTGTCTCTGGGTCTCCTGGGTAGAGGAGTGTATGTGGCTTGCTCTCTCTGGGACTGTAGGAGACAGAAAACTAAAGGAAGGCCTTAATAGCCTTGTTGATTATTGATTAACTTGGGTAGATAAGGAAGATATAATGTGGTTATATTATCAGATAGAGAGAGTAGTGAGAGTAGGAGAGGGCTATGGCCTAGCAGAAGATACTGCCCTCTAAGGCAGATAGATGTAGGGTTTTCTAGAAAAAAATTATTTAGGATTGGGATCTTGGGTATAGTTTATAGTCCATTATAAAATTAATTTCACTTTCCTTCTTGCTATTTACTATCCATATTTCCTAATAATAAACTAAGTGTTTTGTGTTTAAGAAACTGCACACTGGCTTTTGTTCAAACTTCTACACCCAAAATTTAACCCTTCACAGTATATATGTACATACTATAAATTAAAGGTAAATGCAAAGGAAAGGAAAGGAAAGGAAAGGAAAGGAAAGGAAAGGAAAGGAAAAGGGAAGGGGAAGGAAAAGGGGAAAAGGAAAGGTAATAACATTGAGGAATGCTATGAAGTCTCTTGCAAAAGTTGCAGTTTGATTTGTGACTTGAAGAAGGCCCAAGGAGACAGGTGGTAGAGGCTAGGAAGAAATATATTAGAGAAATAGAGGAAATCTCAGTTAAAAATTTTGGTGATGAAATCTTCTGTGGTAGGAGTAACAAAGCAGCAATGATAATAATGTCACTGAATTGCAAGACTATGTAGAGGGAAGTGTAAGAAGAGTGGAAAGATAGGGTGAATTAAGTTTTTAAGTGCTTTGATAGATACAGAGATAGAAAGATAGATGCAGATATATAAATATAAATATGCATACTTATGTATATGTACATGTGATATATAATTATTTCATTTTTATTTAAACATTGTCATCATTTTAGGATATTTTAAACAATTGCATGGTATAATATTTCTCCATATCATTACACTTGATACAATTCATAGCTTGTTCGCATGTAGTAGTTTTCATATAGTCTCCACCCATTAGATTGTGAACTCCTTGAGCTTTTGAGTTCCAAAGGTATGAATTATTACTCTTTTATAGATCTATGCTAGAACAATCTATTTAATTTCTTTCATATATAAATGTTTAAAAATTATAATGGTGTATTTTAAAGAGATAATTTTGCCATTGTAAGAAACTCTTAAAATAGAAAACAAACAATAGGTAGCAAGGTACTTCAAATGTGAAAATTTAACTAATATAATATTCAAATATTAATATGAAATATGAACTAATCAACAAAAGAAAAATATTACTGTGCATATTTGGGAAGACTAATTTAATAGTACTAAACCCAAGTATGAATAGTAAAGTAGAAGGGAAAATCTCTTATGTATAACTATTTTTTGATGAGTTATTTAAAATTGTCTCTAAAAACTGTTTCAGATTCTTTGTTGACTGGAGAATATTTTTTCTTAGCTTTATATTGAGTTAAATCTTTCTCTCCATGGTGCCAGTTAAAATATTCTTCTGCTGCACTGAATGGTACCTTAGTGGTCTCAGCAAATTATTGCAGTTACTGAATGTGCCTAATTTATTCTCAAGGAATATTTTAATTCCTTTTTTAAATTTTAATTCCAAAGAAGACTTGGATCAGTGCTCAAACTGTCCCAAAAGGAATAAGAATTGTAACCTTTAAATTTTTCATTTCACCTATGTTTGAATTATATTTTCTCCCATGACATTTACTTCCTCAAGCGTAATAATGACTTATTCCATGAAGTTTATTTTGAAAAGTCCTTTACCTGGATGATTATAAGTGTATGTTATAATCATCCTACTTGTGCTTCTTCTTTCTACCCTACTAAAATAGCAAAAATAAAATAAATTCACTGGAAAAGAGTCATTCGCATGCTATGTGGCATGGTCATGATTGTTGCCATTCTTGAACTGAAACTATGTGAGAAGAAATAAACAAAATATATATATTGTATATTCAATATATATATATTGAATATACAAAACTAGACCATATATATATATATATATGAATATACAAAACCAGATCATATACGTATGATCTGGTTTTGTATATTTGAAATTTCTCCTAGATTGATTTGTGAGTTTGATGGTGCAAAAAATAGAAAAAGGAACAAAATTGAATCAAAGCCCACTGCACCCCATCAACCTTAATCATGGATATAGTATAGGATCTCAGATTTGTTATACCACAAAAGTTCAGACTGACAAGATACTGGCGGTATTTCACTTTGTCTCATTAGTTTACCAAAGTAATCTTTTGGTACCAAAAAAAGACAATATTTATAAAGACAATAGTATAGGAACAGTCAAAATACTCTAATGAACTATCCTGCCTCAATCAATATGTCAACTGATGGAAGAAATTTGCATTAGAATTTTTAAATCTAGAGATTTGTAAATGTATGAATTTGGTACACTGTTAAAGTAAGAGTGTATTTAGGACTTCCTTAAGCTCTTCTGTCTGGGGTGGGAAGTGGAGAAAAAATGGAAGATCTGAAAGAAGTTGGAGTATGGCTGTCAGTTCAGGAAATAGGAGAAAACAATGAATTCTAGGTACTGAAAAGTTAAGAACTGAGGTTGATAACTCACAAAAGAGAGTCTCATGAAAATATTAAATGCCCAGAATGCGTATTCATAAAGAAAAGGTAAGAAACATTATTATTATAGTCTGGAGTTTTCAAATCTCTGAATTTCCCAAAGGTAAATATGTTGTTTCATCTAAAGCTTGTATTACTCCTATGTCTACCAGAATGCACATAAGAGGAACCTAAATAACTCATTGGTAAAGTGAATGAGTAGAGAATGGCAGTGGTGGTGAGTGAAGGATGGAGGTATAGGCAATATAACCCAAATACATAATTAAAACTTTAAGTATAAAAGATTATTTGTAGAGAAGTCAAGTACTTCCCATCTCTACTGAGAAAAGGAAAATGGAACCATACTTAGATTAGAAAGGGAGAGATTTTCATTAATCAGCATTAATAATATTGAACACTGCCCTTTCCATTAACAGATGGAGTAGTAGCATGGGATGACCAGGACTTTGTCCCACAGATGTGACATTAATGAAGGAGATATTTCTCAAAGTGACCATCATTCTTGCATTGCATATTAGGTCCTGTACCAAATAATCTTACTTACATCCATCCCGACTAACCACAGTAGAGCAAGATTCTCTTGCAAACAGGTGCGCTTTCCTGGCATACCTGCACTTCAAGTTCGTTGTCCTCTGTGACACCGTGGCTACTATCCTCTGCCTTTTCTCTTCCTCCTCCCTCCACCAAAATAAATTCACTCCAAGCAAATTTTTTTATATATTCTAGAGTTACTTAGAAAAGTTAATGTACTCAGCTGCTAGGGAGCATACAATTTATTGTCCTTACTTTGGTACTTTGGCAACATAAGCAGACAGGAGGCACAGTAAATACAGAAATGGACTTGAATTCCAGAAGAAACATGCTCTAGATGTTTGCCTGGGAAAATCTCTTACTCTCTGTCAGCTTAGCTTTGTTCATATGTAAAATGAGATGTTAACATCTCTCTTCCAAGTTGTTGTGAAGATAGAATGTGATAATATTTTAAGTACTTTTTTATTTTTTATTTATTTATTTATTTTTTTTTAAAAACCTTACCTTCCATCTTGGAGTCAATACTGTGTATTGGCTCCAAGGCAGAAGAGTGGTAAGGGTAGGCAATGGGGGTCAAGTGACTTGCCCAGGGTCACACAGCTGGGAAGTGTCTGAGGCCAGATTTGAACCTAGGACCTCCCGTCTCTAGGCCTGACTCTCAATCCACTGAGCTACCCAGCTGCCCCCTTTAAGTACTTTTTAAAGTTATTTTTATTATTATGGATTTAAAAGTTCTGTGATTATGTCCTCTACTAATACACATCAAAGTAACTCTATACTTCTTATCCTATGCAAATTTGCCTGCATTTTCTGATATGACTGTATGGTACTCTATTGGAGTCCTACTTATTCTTTCAATATGTGAACATGATATTGTTACAATCATTTTATTGTTTTGTTTCTTCTCACTCATATAACAGTACTGATCTAGCATTTTATTTGTTTAAGGAAGAGGTAGAAAGATTCATCATGTTCCAGTGCAGTGGGAAAATCCATCAAAGAAGACACACTTCGTTATCTTTAACTCTTTCAGGTAAACAAGATTCTGTCTTCTCCTCATATTCATTTTGAGGTAGTAGTGCCCTGTCTCATAATCAATTCAGATTTTAAGCCTCTCTCTCGGAAGGTTTCCATCTGCCTGTGCTAATTCTTCAGTTTCTTCCAAGCTAAGAAATTTATACTTCCTAACAATCCCTTGCCAATAAGAAGCTACACTTGTACTATTCTGACCTCCCATTATTAGATTATTTAAACATGAAAAAGATCTTGCAATAATAAAATTGTATATCATTGCTTATTTTTTATATTTATTATGAAAATAAAATTTATAATGCCCTTTTAATTAAAATTATATTAACATGTTTACATCACTTTTTTATTCCTGATTGTGATCTTTTTTTTCACCAGAGTGGCTATATTTTGAAACAAAAATAACTACTTTTTAAAAGATAAGATAATCAAGGAGATAGAAAAAGACTTTAGCATAACCAGTCAAC
This sequence comes from Gracilinanus agilis, assembly GCF_016433145.1. Classification (NCBI taxonomy): domain Eukaryota; kingdom Metazoa; phylum Chordata; class Mammalia; order Didelphimorphia; family Didelphidae; genus Gracilinanus; species Gracilinanus agilis. The sequence goes on along the minus strand of NC_058132.1, from coordinate 551,762,149 downwards.
AAATTTGAATATGACAGTCTACTTAATATTCCATTCCAATAGTCTTTCACTCACTTAAGAAAAGAGTAAATTATATTTTCTTAACTCTTCTGCAGAGCCAAATATCAATGGAGAGCAAATAAAATTAGATTTTTTTCATCTTTCCCTCTCACCACATATAATCAGTTTATGATTCTCTTGCCTTTACTATCACAATATTTTTAGCAGCCTTATCTTCCCCTCCATTCATAAAACCAACACCCCAGGCTAGGCTTTCCTCATCAATTGTATTTATACTTCCTATTAATCCCTTGCCAATGTGAAGCTATACTTGTACTGTTCTGAGCTTACATCATTAAATTATTTAAACATTAAAAGAACCTTGTAATATTTTAACCATTTATTAATATTCATTTTTAACATGGTTACATGATTCATGCTCCTACTTTCCCTTTCACCCCCAGGATCCCCACCCACCCATGGTCGATGCACATTTCCACTGGTTTTAACATGTGTCATTGATCAAGACCTATTACCAAATTGTTGTTAGTTGCATTGGTGTGGTAATTTCGCGTCTATATCCCCAATCATGTCCACCTCAACCCATGCTTTCAAGCATTTGTTTTTCTTCTATGTTTCCTCTCCTGCAGTTCTTCCTCTGAATGTGATAGCGTTGTTTTCCATAAATCTCTCAGAACTGTCCTGTGTCATTGCATTGCTGCTGGTACAGAAGTCCATTACATTCGATTTTACCATAGTATATCAGTCTCTGTGTACAGTGTTCTTCTAGCTCTGCTCCTTTCACTCTGCATCAATTCCTGGAGGTCTTTCCAGTTCACATGGAATTCCTCCAGTTTATTATTCCTTTGAGCACAATAGTATTCCATCACCAGTATATACCACAATTTGTTCAACCATTGCCCAATTGAAGGACATACCCTCATTTTCCAGTTTTTTGCCACCACAAAAAGAGGGGCAATAAATATTTTCATACAAGTCTGTTTATCTATGTTCTCTTTGGGGTACAAACCCAACAATGGTATGGCTGGATCAAAGGGCAGGCATTCTTTTATAGCCCTTTGAGCATAGTTCCAAATTGCCAGGCAGAATGGTTCGGTCAGTTCACAGCCCCACCAGCAATGCATTAATGTCCTAATTTTGCCACATCCCCTCCAGCATTCATTACTCTCCCCTTCTTTCATTTTAGCCAATCTGCAAGGTGTGAGGTGATACCTCAGAGTTGTTTTGATTTGCATTTCTCTGATTATTAGAGATTTAGAACACTTTCTCATGTGCTTATTGATACTTTTGATTTCTTTACCTGAAAATTGTCTATTCATGTCTCTTGCCCACTTATCAATTGGGGAATGGCTTGATTTTTTATACAATTGATTTAACTCCTTGTATATTTGAGTAATTAGACCCCTGTCAGAATTTTTTGTTCTAAAGATTTTTTCCCAATTTGTTGTTTCCCTTCTGATTTTGGCTGCATTGTTTTTGTTTGTACAAAAGCTTTTTAGTTTAATATAATCAAAACCATTTAATTTACATTTTGTAATTTTCTCTAACTCTTGCTTGGTTTTAAAATCTTTCTTTTCCCAGAGATCTGACAAGTATACTATTCTTTGTTCACTTAACTTATTTATAGTTTCCCTCTTTATATTCAAGTCATTCACCCATTCTGAATTTATCTTGATGTAGGGCATGAGATGTTGATCTAAACCTAATCTCTCCCATATTGTTTTCCAAATTTCCCAGCAGTTTTTGTCAAATAGTGGATTCATGTCCCAAAAGTTGGGCTCTTTGGGTTTATCATATACTGTCTTGCTGATATCATTAACCCCAAGTCTATTCCACTGATCCTCCCTCTATCTCTTAGCCAGTACCATATTGTTTTGATGACTGCTGCTTTATAGTATAGTTTCTCCTTTATGAATTTGGATGCTATACCACTTGGTGCATATATATTGAGCAGTGTTATTTCTTCATTGTTTATACTGCCTTTAATCAGGATGTAATGACCTTCCCTGTCTTTTTTAATCCTATCTATTTTTGCTTTGGCTTTGTCAGAGATCATAATAGCCACTCCTGCCTTCTTTTTCTCATTTGCTGCCCAAAAGATTTTGCTCATACCCTTAACCTTGAACTTCTGTGTGTCTACCCGCCTCATATGTGTTTCTTGTAGACAACATATGGTAGGATTTTGGTTTCTGATCCACTCTGCTATTTGCTTCCATTTTATGAGCGAGTTCATCCCATTCACATTCAGAGTTACAATTGTTAGTTGTGCATTTGCTGACATTTTTGTATCCTCCCCTAGACCCACCCCTTCTTCTTACACTATTTCCTTTGAAACCAGTGGTTTGCTTTGAGCTGGTATCCCTTATCCCCTCCCTTGATTGAATTCCCTTTCTTCCCCCTCCCTTGGTATTCCTCTCTTTTTGTTTTTTAAAGGACCTAATGAATTCCCTCCCCCTTCTTCTCCCCTCCCTTTTTTGACCTCCCCACTCCCCTGCTCCCTTTGGTTTAACCCTTCTGACTTTCTCAGTAGGGTTAGAGTTTTTTATCTGAATGGATAATAAAGCTACTCTTCCATCTCTGGGTTGGTTACACTGAGAGTAAGGTTTGATTATTACCTCTTGATGGTCTCTTCCTCTCCTTCTTATGCTAGTATTTATCCCCTCCCCTTCCCATGCCCTCTTTGTGTGTAATAGAATATCCTATTTTTCTTATTTACTCAGATTTTTTTTGGTGTCCCCTACTATTCTCCCCTTTTCCCCCCCATGTCATCTTAGACCATTTAGTATCCTATCCTCTCCCTAGGAATTATTCTTCTGGTTGCTATAATAGTGAATATTATAATAGTGAATAGAGTTCACTACAGAGAATTATACATAGCATTTCTCCACATAGGAATACAGATAATTAGATCTTACTGAGGCCCTTAAAAAGGCAAATTTAAAAGATTATGAGTTTTCTTTCTTTTCCCTCTGTTTCTTATTTACCTTTTCATGTTTCTCTTGGTTTTTGTGGTTGGGTATCAAACTTTCCATTTAGTCCTGGTCTCTTTTCTGCAAAAGCTCAGAAATCTTCAATTTTCTTGAATGCCCATATTTTCCCCTGGAAGTATATAGTCAATTTTGATGGATAGTTGATCCGTGGTTGAAGGCCCAGCTCTCTTGCCATTCTGAATATCATTCCAACCCTTGTGGTCTTTTAGTGTGGAGGCTGCCAGATCCTGTGTGATCCTTATTGGTGCCCCTTGATATTTGAATTGTCTATTTCTTGCTTCTTGTAAGATTTTTTTCTTTTACTTGAAAGCTCTTCAATTTAGCTATTATATTCCTGGGTGTTGACTTTTCTGGGTCCAGTGTTGAAGGTGATCTATGGATCCTTTCAATGTCTATATTGCCCTCTTGTTGTAGAACTTCAGGGCAATTTTGCTGAATAATTTCTTTAAGTATGGAGTCCAAGTTTCTATTAATTTCTGCTTTTTCTGGAAGACCAATGATTCTCAAATTGTTTCTTCTAGACCAGTTTTCTTGGTCTTTCACTTTCTCATTGAGATCTTTCATGTTTCCTTCTATTTTATCAGTCTTTTGACTTTGTTTTATTTGTTCTTGCTGTCTTGAGAGATCATTGGCTTCTAATTGCTCAATTCTAGACTTTAGGAACTGGTTTTCGGCTATAATCTTTTGGTTTTCCTTTTCAATCTCGTCATTTCTGGTGTTCAATTTGCTTATCGGTTCATTTGATTTCTAAGCCTCAATTTCAAATTGTAAACTTCTGCCTTTTAATTATTTTCTTGCCTGATTTCCTTTTGAGCTAGTTCCCATTTCTCTAGTCAAATCTTTTCCAACTTTCTCGTCATCTCAGATTTGAACTCTTCAAGAGCTTTTGACCAGTTTTCATTATTTTGGGAGGGTCCGGATGTGATTGCTTGTTTGTTCTCCTCTTCTGTTTGCTTTGTTGTCTAGATTTTCTCTGTGTAAAAGTTGTTGAGTGTTAAAGATTTCTTCTTCTTGTTAATCTTTCTCTTCTGGGCTTGCTGATTCTAGGTTGCCATTTTAAGCCCAGCCCTTTCTCAACTTTATCCTCACACTCAGGGTCTGTCTGCGCTCTTTAGGCTCCTGAGGTCTCAGGTCTGGTTATTCTCAAGGTCAATCCTCCTGATGGTCCCCCTTGCTTGATCCTCTGCTGGAGGCTCCTTTACAAGTCTCAGGGCGCTGCTTCCACAGTCGTATACCTGTATGCACTGGTTCCCCACTCAAAGTTTTAGAGCCTTTGCTCGTGCCTATGCCCGCCTCCAACCAAGCCTGCGCTTAGTGTCAGCGCTCAAAGTCCATGGGTGTTCTTTAGCCTTTTGAGGTCTTAAGTCTTGCTGCTCTCAGGAGCAGGCCTTGGAGCTGCCAATGACTCGATGGGTGCCTCAAAATTGCTCTACTTCTTTTGCACTGGCTTTGGCACTGTAGGTGTTGTGGGGTGGGGGAGGGGGTTGCTCAGGCCGTCATTTAGTGAGAGCTATTTCACCCCTTTATAGCATAGAAATGCCCCGATTCCACATACCTTCCACTCTGTGCCCTGTCGTGGGGTCCCACTGTTCATCTAGATTTGTTGTTATGTCCCCTTGAGGAGTCCTGTATGTTTAGGTTTGGAGAGGTTAAGCGCTGCTTTTTACTCTGCTGCCATCTTAACCCACATGATAGACTCTTAATTATTCCTTATTGTTTCTATAGATGATTTTCTCTGTCTCTGCAAAACTGACATGTTGCTCTTGGACTTTCTGGCTTCGTCGCGCCTGCCTAAGCTTCTGGGTAGATTCTTCTAGAAGCAGAATCACTAGGAAATGGCATCAGAACTGGTCTGGGTCACAGGATCATGACATTAGAATGCCTCCAGTAGAGGTCCCTCATTTTACCAGAACCTTGTAACATTTAACTGGTGTATAAGTACAAATTTCTTTTTGTGTTTATAATGAAAACCAATTTATAATACTTTTTATTTAAAATTACATTGACATATTTTATAATACTTTTATTCCCAATTTTGATTGTTTTATCCAAGTGACTATCTTTTGAAAGAAAAATAATTACTGAAGGACACTGAAAGGAGAAAACTTCCTGTGTATTAGCAAACTACATTTCTTAGAAAGGTGCAAAATGGTAGGGGACCTTGCATTTGTAGGAAATAAAATAAAAGTAAGAAAGCAAAATATTAAGGAAATGATTGTTATATTAATTTTCATTTATTCAGCAGCAAATAAACAAGATTTATTTAGTATTTCCATATGCTAGGGTATATTCTAAGTTCAATGAACAGAAAAACAAACAAAAATAAAGACATTCCCTTGCTTCAAGGAACTTAAAGTTTAGGGAAGAAAGACAATACAAAAAGGGGTTTTGAAAAAGGGACTGGATGGGAAGGGAGAAGTTTTCAACAAATACTAATTAAGGTTAAAGGGTCAGAAATAGTCTGAAAATCATGGCGTGGTGAGCAGAACTTTAATTCCTGAGAAAAATTTTATATAGAATATAAAATAACTGTTGAATAAATAGAAATTGAAATAAAGAGAACATATCAGGTCATGGCACTATTACCTTATTTCTTTTTTTAACATTACTAAATGAGAAGTATAATAATTGATGTAGATTTATCTTGCCTGGATTTTTGCAAACTTTTCATAAAATATTTTTATAAAATAAAAAATAAAGCAGTGAGATGTGAATAAGCTAAGAATAAAATCAGACATATCAAAAAAGTATTGGTTAGCTAGATTTAAAGAGTATTTATCAATTGTTTAATGTCAATGTGAAAGGTCTGCAGTGGACTCTTAAGAGATTTCTGCCTGACTCAAAAATGTCTAATATTTTTGCTAAAATATCTTGACTAAATCATTACATTGGATTCTTGTTAAATGTGCAGATGACAAAATATGCAAGATTAGCTTACAAAATATATGATACAGTTATGATCCAAAATGATCTTAACAGGCCAAATCATTAAACTATATATAATATGGTGAAATTCAATTAAGTCAAGGATAAAGCCTTGTATTTCGGTATAAAAATTAAAATTCACAATTATAATATGGAAGATTACACAGAATGTATTATTTGAATAAATAGGTAACAAGAGAAAAGAATCATTATTATCATTTCCTGTTAAAGCTTCACTTTTCAAAGTAATTTCTTTTAGATCAAGTTCATAAGAGACATGCATAGTGATTGTTAATAAGAACTTTCTTTCTCAATAATCTCCTAGTATCTCCTGATTCCTCATGTACCTTGATCATAAATAAGCCCTTAACAGACAGAAAGATAATGGATTCTGTTTGGGCAATATTTTCTTTGTGACCCTGAAAAAAACTAATATGAGTTTCCACTAGGCAGTTAAAAGTATGTTGTTTGGCTTAAAGAATGTGATTAGTTTTATATATAAATATATATATATAAGCATATATATATATGTGTGTGTGTGTGTATGCATATATACATATGTATATAAATTTTTGGATCCATATCATATATGTTACATTTGAATCCATAATAACATATTTATTTACCAATACTACCAACACTAGCTTAGAATTTATAAAGCACTTCTATGTGCCAGACTCTGTGCTAAATACTTTTACAAATATCATCTCATTTGATTGTCACAATAACCCTGATGGCAGATGCTGTTATTATATCCCTATTTTAAATATGAGCAAACCATGGCAAATAGAGGTTAAGAGACTTTTCCAAGGTCACATAGTTAGTAGCTGGCCAGATTTGACTACTTTTCTCTCTCATAGATTTATTAAAGGACTTTAAAAAAGGTTCCTGGTACATTTAAAGTCATGTTAATATAGAATCATAGTTTCATAGATTTAGAGTTAGGTGATATTTGAGGTCATTTAATTGCAGGGTCACTGTACTTCCAAGATGAGAATGGGGCAAAGAGAGAGGTTAAGAGAATTGTCTAATAGCATATAGCTAATACATGTTAGTGGTAAAATTTGAACACAGATATTACTGTATCCGAATGTTTTATTCTATAACTATACCATCTAGCTGCCTTTTAGGTGATCTAGGTATTGGGTATAAAAAATAAAAAATGGTATAATATCTATCCTCAAGAAGTTTATATTACACTGAGGAAGGTATAAGATGAATTTAAATAATGTTATATACAATACAAAAAGAGGAAATACAAAATAATATCAAGGTATCATCAGGGAAGGCATTCAGTAGGCATTGGCAATTGGAATGGATGTTGAAAGGATCTCAACATTCTGAGAGGCAGAGGAAGGAAGACAGAACATTTTAGGCATAGAGGAAAGGGTATACAAAAGCTTCTTTCCTCTGTTGGATTTTGGTATGTCTAATGTTTCCAGTGTTTGCTTTTCTCTTGTTAAACAAATACAAATGACTATTGGCTTGCATAGTGACAGGCTTCATTATTTAATCCAATACTGAAGATTAAATATTGGTAAGGTTTATTTTTAATTAGCTACCTATCTTTCATCAGATTTATAATCAAGAATGAGAGAAAATGACTTCCATTGTGGAGAAGCAAATGATGATGAATTGATAAGTCAAAATCAAGTAAGACTGACAGAGATCACAGTAATTATTCTGATTTAGGACACTGTGAGATGTTCATATTTTCCAATTTATCCTTGATACCAAAGTATGAATCAAAAACATTTGACCAACAAAAACTGCATAGATTTCTTATGCAAATGATACCAGCAAAGTTGTGCAGGGGGATTTCCTTATATCATGTCATATCAGTCATGAACCTTGCTGCTTGCACATAGCTCTTGTAAAAATCCTTTACTTTAGAATATTCAAGTTAGGAACAATACAACTGCCCAAAAGATGCTGCAACTGAACATTTGAAAAAGCATAGCATCTGTTTACAACTCTTCCTTCTGGGTAACAGTTTCTTTTTCTAAAGTCCCTCAAACAACTGGATGACACTGTGGAATGCCGCATAATACATGAAACAAATTTTCATCACCAACTGCCAGTATTGAGGCCAGATGTTATTTACTATGAAGTTTGGTTCTAAGATTACTGTTACAAAAAATGTAATTTTGAGAAATTGTCCAATAACAAGCTTTTCAGAATAAACCTGGTTATAATCAATCTTTTAGAGGTTCTAAGAACAAATCTCACCAGTTCACATTATCCATGCTAATGTTATGAATCTATTCCTTAGATATTACAATTTCAAAGTGTTGCCATAATTTAAAAAAAAACAAGAAAAACAAAATTAGATTCTTATTTTATTATCACCTGGATCTTGAATAGGCAGCACTTTTAAAAGTAACTATGTTTTCTAGTATCATGATAGTATAAAGTCTCAAAATGCTATTGTAAACTACTAAGTAACATGGAATCATCTATATTCATTGTGCTACTTAATTATATAATTTTTTTGAATGCTCTATTCATCAATATGAAGTTTATTCTGACTTTTGAACCATCTTTCTCCTTTTTTCCTTAACTCCTTCCCTTATTCCATTCCATGGCACTTTGTACTACCTCAATATCTCCTAAAGATTTTGTGCTTGACATCTGAACTTAACTTACATTGTCTTTTACTATAGCATGCCATAGAGACTCATCTCATAATAAGTTGTAAACTTGATGAAGATAAGGATGAAAGGGCAATCAAGTTTTTTTTTTTTATTCTCTTACCTTCCACCTTAGAGGCAATACTGTGTATTGATTTCATGGCAAAAGAGCAGTAAGACTTGGACAAAAATGGGGGTTAAGTGACTTTCCCAGGGTCACACAGTTTGGAAGTGTCTGAAGCCATATTTGAACCCAAGACTTTCTGTCTCTAGAGTTGGCTTTCAATTCATTGAGCCTCTTAGCTGCCCCAACCAAGTTATTTTTAACTTTTTGGTATCATGTATTATATACAAATTATAACCATGAAGTAATAACTGTTAAATGAATAAGAGTAGTAAGAAAATAAGGGAACAGAAAGAAAAAAGTATCTTTCACTATCAAGAAATGTAAACAATGCTTTATAGGACTTGGTTTTAATTTATTAGTTCAGATATGCTTAGAATATGTACTGATGAAAGAAGATACTTTAAAAAAATAATTCTTGAGGAGGAAGAGTCAAGATGGCCACTTAGAAGCAGTAAAAGTCCAGACCTCTGTGAAAATCCTTCCATATCAATCAAAAACAAAGTGCTTTGAGGGGTCAGAAAAACAAATTAACAAATGGACAGACCCAGGGGACTCTCTTGCTCTATTCAACTTAAAAGCTACGCAGAGAAGGCTGAATTCTCAGGTATAAGGAAAAGGAACAAGGCAGGTCCCAGGATTCATCTCCCACCTACTGTGCTGAGTCTCTGGTGGTTGCTGGAATATCAGGGATAGGGCTACAGACTGGAGGGAGTGCCTTGTGACCACAGCTCTGCCAGACTCAGGGCTCTAACCACAGCCTGCAGGGAGGCAGCTGGAGGAGAGGTGCAGAGGGCAGGGCAGCTTAGTTTTAGTCACTACTCTCTATCTTGGACCTTTGCTTCTCCAGGTTTTGGCCTCAGGGCATACCTAGCTCTGCATATCAGCTCTGCCTTGGCTTAATCTAGTCTACAAATAGGGAAGATAAGAAGTCACCAGGAGAATGCTGCTGACTTGGATCCCAGTCAGTGCAGAATACCTTGAAAACAGGGTGGGAAGCATAGCTCCTTTCAGCCTTCACACCTTCACCTACACCAGTGGAAATGACTAACCTACACCTTCACTTCTGCTGCCAGCTGGAGAAGATCTGGCCTCAGGGCTCGTTTAGCATAATCTAGTCATTCAACAGAGGAGAGAAGACACCCTTTCAGGACAGAATAGCTGTTATATTTGTTGAAACAGTGTTTTGTGGGAATCTGAAGATAAGCCAGGTGCTCTGTAATAAGCAGAACTTACTCCTCCCCCACTGACAGGCTTGTGTCAGAAGGGAGGGGTACAAACTGGCTGAGTACTCCTATTACTCTTACCCCTCCCACCAAGCAGTTAGAATCAGTTACAAATGATGGTTGATCTAATGTCTTCTGGCAAGGCTAGGCCTGGCTAATCTCCTAAAGATGTTGACTTGCTCAACTTATTTCCCCACGGGTTTGACTAAGGGATAATAGGAGAAGCTTGATGTCTTGTAGCTATCAGAGACAGAAGAAGGATCTGACTTGTAAGGGTCACACTGCTGAAGGAATTAAGCTTGAAGATGGTTGTGAGTATTCCCAAAATGATAGCCAGGCACAGCTCCCAAAAGATGAAGGTTTACTGATAAGTGAGGAAGGGAAGGAAGGGAGGTTTTGTCAAAGGTAAAATCAGGTCTGGGAATCCCTAAACTGTTAGGTTGTAACAGACCCTCCCCCCAGGAGGGAGTAGTAGCCTTCATAGCTAGCTTGCTCTCAGAGCCTAGAATTAATCTCTTCTAATATCTAAATAACTAAATAATAACAATTGCGCTCTTGCTGTAAAGGTCTAGACTAGCTCAACAGGCTAGCAGCAGGGAAACTTTAATGGCTATGGATGGATCTCAAGCCTAAAGATTTCCAAAAGCAATCAAGAACTGGGCTCAGCAAACAGAGTGATCTGCTCACTTCCAACCCAAAGAACCAACTGCCCCCAACTGCCCTAAACTGCCCCTTCACCCAGAGTCCTCAAGGGGTGGGCTCAGGAATTCTGAGTTGAGGCTTGACCCTGTATCTTGCAGGAATTCCACCCTGGCATCTCCATCTTACAATAGCCCAAACCAATATCCAGAAAATAACCATTGGAGCAAGATTACAGTCAATGACAGGGAGAAAGAAGGAAAAAAATGAGTAAACAAGAGAAAAAGAAAAAAAAATAGAAATCAAGAGCTTCTATCCAGGTAATGAATAAAGAGCAAATGGAACAGAGGAGGACCAAAGAACACCAAGCAAAAATGCAGAAACTCCAGTGAATTGGATTCAGGCTTTGGAAGAACTCAAAACATAATTCAACAAACAATTAAGGGCGGCTGAAGACAATTCAAAAAAGAACTTAAAAAGCAAAATAAGTCATCTAAAAACAAAGGCACCTTAACTAAAACAAGAAAATAGTGTCTTGAAAGCTAGAATTGACCAGCTAGAAAATGAGACAAAGAAAGTGAAAGATCTCCTATAAAGAAAAACAGAACAAAAGGAGAAAGATGACCAAAAAGCCAGAGATGAAATTCAGTCATTAAAAATTAGAATCCAACAACTAGAAGCAAATGACTTTATGAGGCAGTAAAATTCTACAAAACAAAATCAAAAGAATGGAAAAATTGAGAAAAATATGAAACACCTCATTGATAACATTATAGATCTGGAAAGTAGATCTAGAAGAGACAATTTAAAAATTATTGCACTACTGAAAAATCATGACTAAAGAAAAAGTCTGGACATCATTCTACAGGAAAAATTATCTAAGAAAACTGACCTGACATTCTTGAACAAGAGGGAAAAGTGGATATTGAAAGAATTCACAAATTATCTCTTGCATTTAATCCCCAATTGAGAATGCCCAGGAATGTTATAGCCATATTCAAGAACTACCAGACCAAGGAAAAGCTACTATAAGCTGTTAAGAAGAAAACATTTAGATTTTATGGAACCACAGTCAGTGTTACTTAGGTTTTGGGTGCATCCACACTGAAGGATGAAAAGGCATGGCATATGATGTTCTGAAAAGCAAGGGAACTGAGTCTACAATCAAGAATTAACTTCTCAGTAAAACTGTATATTCTTGCAGGGTAAAGTATGGTCATTTAAGAAAATAGAAGACTTCCAAGCATTCCTAAAGAAAAGATCTGACTTAAATAGAAATTTTGATACCCAACCACAGAACTCAAGAGAATCACCAACAGGTAATTAAGAAAGGGGGGAAATTTTTCAAAGGACCCAATAAGTTCAAATGATTTGTATTCCTATAAAAAGATGGTATTGGTAACTCTAAAAACTACATCTGCTAAAGAAACTGCAACCTAAAGTAGGGGCAGCTGGGCTAGCTCAGTGGATTGAGAGCCAGGCCTAGAGACGAAAGGTCCTGGGTTCAAATCCGGTCACTTCCCAGCTGGGTGACCCTGAGCGACCCATTGCCTACTGGTTGTGGCCCTATGCTCCTAGAATGGAGTCCCAGGATAAAAAGAAATTGGTAACTCTTAAAAATTCTTGTTATCATCAGGGTAGCTAGAAGAAGTATACTTAGAGGATACAGTGACAAACTGTATAGGATGATATGTTGAAAAAAAAAATATATATATATATATAAAACTAGGAATAAAAAAGAGGATAATACTAAGAGACAAAGGAAAAGAGATAAAATGGGATAGATGTATATTACATAAAAAAGTGCATGGAGGGAGATGGAGAGAAGACTAGTACAATGGAAGGGTGAAAGAGGTTGTTAGAGATAGTCTCCAAGAAAATTTTAATCGGTACAGTGGGAAATGTCAGAAAGGTTCAAATGGAAGGAAAACCTCTAACTTCAAATTCAACCACCACCATCATCATCATCAACATCAACACTATCTTTGCCATCAACAACATTGTCATCAACAGCATCAACAACAACATTAACATATTCAACATTAACAACATAATCAATGTCATAATCAACAACATCATCAACATCAATGTCATCAATGTCATCAGTGTCATCATCAACTTCAACATCTAAACATCTATCTTTTCCTGGCCCACGAAAGACTTTTGCTGACTGGGTTAACCTAATAGCATAATATACAGAGTACTGAATGAGAGCCAAAAGACCTAGACTCTAGGCTTGAGTGCCACTTTGTGTCCTTTGGAGGTGAAAAGAAAGCCTTCTTTTTCCTGGACTCAGTCCTGATTTATGTATGAGTGAAGCTTACCTGGACTCCATAATAAGTTAATTAAATCAAAATGTATAAATGGAGATTTTTGAAAATTGGCCTGCATCCCCAATAAGTCCCTTAGTATTTCTCAAAATTTCCTTTAATCTCTCCAGTGCCTCCACTTTTGTGTGGTCACATTTTTGTTTTATAAGTTGTGTAGCTCCTCCTTCTTTCTCTCTTCTCCATGAGTTCAGGTCAAGTGAGTTTAAGCACTTTTTCATTCTAGTATTTTGTTAGTTTTAATATTAATAAAACTTTATAAAAATATAATAGTTATCGAATATTAATTTTAATCTCCATAAAATAATAAACCAGGTATAAACAAGTGGGGGAAAAAAGCTTTCTGTAGCATGGTAGCAAAGTTCAGAAAATTAAAACTCATGGTATAGGTTGGCCCTGAAGTCCCTGCATGACTAAGGCACTTTGTTTCTTCTCAGGTTGGAGATATTGATTGGATCAGCACCTTTTTATTTCCACACCTAGGAGGTTCTTGCCAATGTTGTTTATGCTTAACATGTTCAAATAACACATTGATTCTATGCAAAGAGTACTTAATCAAAATGGAATAAAATATTAAAAAACAAGAGAAAAAATAATTCTCTGTGAGTGAATAATGTGCCAAATTCTGAATAAAGTCATATTTTTGGCTACTAAGATTGTCAGTTATATTGAGCAACTTTTCAGGGTTTTAGTTTCTAAGAAAAAAAATTCATGCCATACCACAAATAGATTAATCTGTAAATGCTGTTAGCTGAATCCTAACAAGTTCCTTTTTTGACAATAACTTTTATTTTTTATAATTTCATAATTTTGTCTGTAACTTTTTGGCTGGTGTAGACTCTAGTTATGCTAAGTACTCTCACTTTTGTTTTATCAGAAATCATATTATTTAAAAAATTTAATGCGCACATTATATTTTAAAATTTTGTTCACTAAAAATGAAAGTTGTGGAAATAGAAAAAATATCCCATTAATATTCACAACAGGTGTCTTTTCAGGCATTTTTCTATAGTCTTAAATGTTAAATAAATTGTTTGGGCTAATGATTTTCCAGACAGAAAATTTAAAAAAAAATCATTAGTAAGTACTACATTATGCTTATCATAGAGACCGCAAGATTATCCTCTACAATTCAAATTTTCAAAGTAAAAAAAAAAAAGCTCAAACAAATGTTTCATATGTCAAAGTTTTCTTTAATACCTTTCAAACCATTTTAAAGGAATACATGAAAACAAGAGAAGATTTTCCGAGTTGTTTTTATGTACTAATAACATTTGGGCCTAACCTTTTAGTAAGTTTTAAATTAAATTATTTCCAATATAGCCTAAAGCTTAGGGAATCCAAAAAAAGTATTTTTCCCCTATAGCTTTCTCTTTACTCCCCAGTAAAGGTGTTTTTTCAAAAATTAAAGTCATATTTTAACACTAATATTTACCTGTGTTATTGTATTTCTCTGTATTAGAGAAATCTTTGATCACATGAAGAATAAAAAAATATGAATATCAACTGGATAAGGATGGAGAAACACATAGTAGCTATAAGTTGTAATTTCAGAGTTAGAATAAAGTTTTTCATCAAAAAATTCATAATTTTAAGAAATGAGGTTATAATAGACCTTAGATGTGTAGTTTATTCCATTTATGTGCTCATAATATCAAGAGAAGGAAGGAAATTTGCCAGCTAATTAGGTGACCAAAATGTATAAATATATGGGCAAGAATTGCATAGGACAGGTAGGCATGGATGAGGTACAAACTGTATCATTCTATGAGATAAACATTTTTATAAGATCTAAGATCCATTTGAATGTTTAGAGGAGATTGGGGGGAAATGTGGCTGTGGTAATAAAGGCAAAGCTCTTGCAAAATATAATGTTCTGAATCCAAACTAGGAGTGAGAAGAAAGGAGAGAAGTAGTTTTAGAACCAGGGTTTATAAGACATTCAATCACTCCTAATGAAAAGGGTATATGTAGAGTTATTGATGCCTTTAAGTGAATTTTTATCTTTCTTCTTCTATAGGTTAAAGGCCAAAGTGTCTTACTACTTGTCCTTATCAAAAATGTGAAGCAGAATAAATGTGAATAATATAATATTCTCTAGTCTTTCACATTTCAAGTTCAAATCACTAATATATAATCTTCCCATAGGCCTCTCCTGAATATTAATGGGTATAATATTTAACACTGCTATTCATCATTGATTTATCCATATAGGGAATTATCTTTATCCTTAATTAACTTTTCTTTTTGCCCCTAGGCTGTCCATCTTCTGTCTATTTAGCTGGTCATTAGCACTTACAGAAGAAGAACACAAATTATTCAAGTTTGTTGCATCTTTGGAGCTGCTATAAAGGTCAGGCTTAAGAAAGGATTAGAATGACTAGCCAAAATGAGGTTTTGAATTACCTGTGGATTTCATTTACACAATCTCTATTATCATATTTTATTTAAGAGTTATGGTTACCCTAAACACAAAAGTAGAAAGTTTTTATATACAATAGAAAATGAGAAAAATTGTGTTAAAAGGATAGGATGAAATGATTTTAGCAATATATTATGATTTTTGAGGCATATACTTCTATAATACTTTCTAATACTTGGTTTGCATATATGAACGTGTGAAGCTTCGTTTCTTTCAACTGTTAACAGAAAATATTTGAAAAAATTAAAAGAACATAGGAATCAATATCCTAAATGTGAGACTTTATTGAATGATTACTGTCTTTCAAAGAAAAGGATAAAAATTTATTTTTGAAAGAAAAGTGTTTACAGGGTTTATTTATAAACCTATCGGTTTATTTTTTATTCAATTTGTCACAAAATCATAGAATTTTAGTGCTGAAATGGTACTTGGGTCATCTGTTTCAATCCATATCTGAACTGAGAAATTTTTTAAAAATCTTAAATATCTGCTTAAATATCTCCAGAGAAGGGGAACTCTTACATTCTGGAGACTGCCACTTCAAATTTCAATGAGCTCTGATCGTTAATTTCCAGGTACAAAGCATTAAAAAACCTCTATGAAAATTCAAAGCATTGTTCTTATTCTGTTTTCTTTGTCTCAAAAACAAACAAACAAACAAAAAACAAGTATTACTCTTCCGTGTGTTGGATCTTCAAATACTGAAGTCAGGTATTATATCTGCCCTAAGTCTTATTCTCAGGCTAAATGTTTCCAGTTTCTTTGAGTGATCCTTACATGTCATCATTCTGAGTTCTCTGCTCTTCTTGGTCAGGAGATGTATATGTATATTCTGGTTGGCTTGTAAATGAGGTTATGTTGGCTAAAGATTTTTTCGGCAATAAACTTCAATTCATTTTTTATGCCTCTGTCTACATGTCAATAGACCTTTATCATTCCAGTCTACCATTTGTCTCTACTTCTGACGTTTTGACATCTATCAGACATCTATTTCATGATTCTTTCCTCCTTGACTGGATTTAGTTAGTTCAGTCAATTATTTAGTTCTGTTCTATAATACCTATATTGTTATTCCCCTTTCTGTCATAATTTCAGCACATTTAAACTCAGACATATTTAATTAATTTTCCTGTCAATTGGGTTTAATCACCAGCCCAAAGGTCCCTTTTTTAGAGGCATTGTGTAAATGGAATTAGCTCGAGCCCATTAATAGTCAAAAATCTACCCATCCTAGGCGTAGAAATGATGTAATCCTCACCTTCCTTAGTGGGGAGGGGAGACGAGTTACCCACACGTGACAATGAGTAGCAAATCTAGAATAAGGGACTGCCCTTTGGGCAGTCCAAATCAATGTAGAGACTGCCATTTGTCCATTTAAATTAGAGGTGGACCCACAGGAAGTGAGGAAGGACACTATCTCTTTAAGTATGCTACTCACTTCCTGTGGAGGCAATTCCAGTTTGAACTCGGTGCTGAAGGATCTCCTGAGACCACAGAAGGCTTACACTCTGCATTGTCATGTGGGTAAGTTAGGCTGACTTCCTTGGCCTAGCTGGGCCGCTTCCAAATTCTGCCTATCTGGCTGTTAGGCCTTGTGGCTTGCAGCTTCATTTATTTAGCTTTTTAACCTTCTCTCTCTGTCTAGGCCTTTGGCCTGGACTAGCCTCTCCCTTTTCTCTTTATTCTTATACTTTTACCTTCCTGATTGTAAATAAACTTGCCTCAACCCGATGCTGACTTGGGTCTGATTTAATTACAGAATCAACCTGAATTGTTGATTCCTGGCAGCCCCACATTTTAATATATATCTATAAATACCTAAATTTTCCTTCTTACAGCATGAAACATGACAGAACCAAACAAAACACTCCACCTATGGCCTAAGAGATATTACTTAATGATTTATACCAGACTTCATTTTGGACATTATATTTCTATTGATGGAGCCCATGTTCCTATGTCTTTGGATTGTTCTATGATACTGAAGAATCATACTAAGCTTGTAGTAAAGTGATCAATGTGGAGAATGGGAAATTTTTTTTATATTAACTTTTGTCTGGTCATACCCCCTCCAGCTTCCTTAGTAGCTAAATTTTCAAATTTAAATGTAAACAACTGATTATTTAAGAAGTATATCTTGACCAAACATTACAAAATTGATAATTAGTGGTATCTGGAACCAGATGAAAAAAGATTATGCAGGGATACCTTGGAGAAACTCTTTTCATGTAATTTTCTTTGGCAATCATTTATTGAGTGCATTGTATGTTGGGTACTTTGCTAGATATTGGAGGACCAAATAAGAACCAAATATTCTCTGCTTTTAAGGAAATTGCATTCTACTTGACAGGAAAAATGTGTTCACAGAAAAATACATAGAAAACATTTATATAATTTATTTCTGAAAGAGAAGAAACATTGAAAACTAAGGAGACAAGAAAGGTCTTGTCTAGCAAGTTTGATTGGATCTGAATCTTGAGTAAGCTAGGGTTTCCAATAGGCAAAAGTTTTAATAGAAAAGAGAACTGACAAGGGGATAGGAGGAATGCCAGGTAACACAGGCAACAATAAGACATTTTGATTTTAAGGTAGATTGTATGAAAGACGGTGTTCTGAAATAAATATGGAAAAGGTAGATCAAAGTCAGATTTGGAAGGGTTTCAAATGCTTGTAGATTTTGTGTTTTATTATACAGACAATATGAAACCACAGAATCTTCAGAGTAAATGAGAAATTTGTTGATATCTGTGCTTCAAGAATATAAATTAGTAAGCTGCATGGAGGATTGAATGGGAAGTGTAAAGGCTGAAATCAAAGAGACTACTTAAAAGTGACAGAGTATCAGTCAAAAAGAGGTTTTTACAGTGTCAGTGAAGAGAATAAAAGGATATGAGGATGTGGTGGAGGTAAAACTAATAATGAATGAAGCATTTTTAAGTGCTTACTATGTGCTCAAAAGACAATGCTACACACTAGAATAGAAAAAATGAAACAGTCCATTTTCTTAAGGAGCTCACAGACAAAAAAATGCATATAAGAAAGGTTTAACTTCAAAGTAGATGAAAAAAAGTCAATCTCCCTAAGAGTATAAACAAAGTATATGTTAATAACTCTTTTCTTTAATGTCATTTTCACTAGAAAAAAATTGCATTTTGTTTCTGATATACACATTTTTACAGCATAAGGGAAAAGAAGAGTAGGATGTAATAATCTTGTGGAGGCAAAACCAATTAATGATGCTAAGGACTTTTGTAAGAGCTTTCTTTTTTAGGTCTTCAGTATTTGTAGCCATAAATTTAGCTGACTAGGTGGATGAGTGGGGATTTAGCAAGTAGAGGAAAGAGTTGAGCTTCATGCTTCTTAAAACAAAATGGCATCCTTTAAAACCAAATGTTCTTCCAATAATTCTTGATGGCTGTGACCTATATAATACCATTCCCCCCAAAATTAATAAAATAACCAAAAACAAAAAGAGAAATTCCTGTTGGGTATTCATAGGCTTAGACGTACCCCATAGGAAGAATTATATGAAAAATATAGCTATGAAGCATAATTGAAATAGATGACAATAGAAAAGGTAGTCTAGTCAAATGAGGTGGTCATTGGAATTCATGAAAAATCAATAAAACTAGAATAAGGTCTCTAGTAGACTATATGGACACAACTTCTCATAAAGATCTGTGGCAAGAAATGGGTACATATTTTACAGAATGGCATGGGAATTTGATAATCTGCTACATTGAAGGAAAACTCTACTTTGATTAGATCAAAAACCTATCAAATTATATGTAGGTACTCTTTGACTTTCAAAAACATTAAATTTCACTTTTTCTAGATTGTGCCAATTGTTCTTTTGGAAAATTTTAGGTTTCTACTTTCTAAATCCAATATATTATCTATACCTGAGGACACTATGTCATCTGCAAAGTTGGTAAGCATTCCATCTGTACATTCATTTTTATCATTAAACATGATCAAAAGACATACATCTAGTGAGATGTCAGTGAATTAATCACAACTCTTTCAGTCAGTTTGTTCAACCAATTCTGAGTTGAACTAATTCCATAACCATGAATTCAGTATCTTATTTTATACACAAAAATGAAAGACTGTGAAATTCTTTGTTGAAATCTATGTTTTAAAATGTCAAAAATATTCTCCTGATGTACAAGTCCAGTAACCATTTCAACAGAAGAAAAACAGTACTCTGGCCTAGCATTTATTCATTGATTCATTCATTCACTTATAGTTATGGTTTACTCCTTCAGTATACAATACATAATGTTAGGCACCAGAGAAGGTAAAAAGTTTAAATCCAGAGATTTCTCTAATTGTATTATTTACAGACTCATGGAAAGATAAGAAAAATATGCAGAAAGCCATGATAATTTCATGACATAATTTTGAAACAAAGTGGTATGTGAATTCTGAAAAAAAATAGACCATTAAAAATGTAAAGATCAGAGATTACTTTGATTTTTGAAGAATAGAGTTTCAACAAAGGAAGACAGAGGGAAGAAATTCTAAGTACAAAGACCAGCTTACAGGTAACTGAGATTGTGTTTCTTTTGATTATCAGACTATTATACATTTTGATTCTTCATGATGATTCAATATTGACAAAATGAAGAAGGGCTCCAAATCTTTGTGGAATATGCAAATTATGTAGTTGGGGACAAGATGAAGAGCCAGAAAATGAAATAGGGAAGGATTAGTAAAACAAAAATAATAGGAGAGACAGCAAAGCAAATTTCGTTTTGAGACACAAAAGGGCTTTATCTGCTTTCCTTTTCAGATATTCATGAATTATCCCCATATTTTGTTTGAAAATTGCCATCAAAAATGAATTTCAAACATATTGCTCTATAGTGGGATGTACCAGATAATTTGCCAAGTAGTGTGTTTGTTATTTAATCCTTGCACATTGTAAGGACTTAATAAAGATGTTTATATATATATATATATATATATATATATATATACACATATACATATGTGTATATATATATATAAAGAGATATCTATCTCTCTATCTCTTTATCTATATTTCTTTTTCAGATAATATGTTGATAAAATTTTTAATAATCATTTTGTGATTTATGCTCTCTTACTCCCCACCATCCCTCAAAAAGGCAGGTAATAGGATATAGGTTATAGATGTACTATTATGTAATATAAATTTCCATATTCATCATGTTGTGAAAGAAGACCAATGCTGCATACACAAGAAAAAAATAAACTCAGGAAGAAAATAAAGTGAAAAATGTCATGCTTCAACCAGCATTCAGACATCACAAACACCTTCTATAGTAATGAATAGTCATTTTCAGACCCTTGAACTTGTTTTGGATCCTTACTTGGCTGGAAACATTCAGTGAATCATTATACATTATTACGATTACTGCTATAATTTTTTTCTTGTTTTGCTCACTTTACTTTTCATTACTTCCTATAAGTATTTCTGTTTTTTGGTTTTTTTTTATGATCACCCTGTTCACATTTCTTATGGCACAGTAGTATTCCATTACAATGCTACAGCCATCCCCAACTGATGGACATCCTTTCAGTTTCCAATTCATCGCCAACACAAAAAAAGAGCTTCTATCAATATTTTTGTACAAATAGGTCCTTTTCCTGAATCTTTGATCTCTTGTTTATGCAGACAGAAATAGTAGTATTATTGCTGGAAGAAAGGGTATGCATAGTTTTATATAGCTTTTTGGGTTCCAGATTGTTCTCCTGAATGGTTGTATCCATTTATGGTTCAACTAACAGTGCATTAATGTCCCAGTTTTACCACATCTGCTCCAACATTTATCATTTTCCTTAATTCTTACATTAGTCATCCTAATGTGTATGAAGTGGCATCTAAGACTTGTTTTAATTTCCATTTCTCTAATTAATAATGATTTGGAGCATTTTTTTCAAATGACTAAGATAATTTTAATTTTTCATCTAGAAACTGCCATATCTTTTGAACGTTTTTCATTTGGGTAATGACATTAAAATTTTGACTCGGTTCTCTATGTATTTGAGCAATGAGGCTCTTGTCAGGGTCACTTGCTATTAATTTCCTGTGTTTTTTGTTGTTGTTGTTATTGTTTCCCTTCTAAACTTGGTTGCATTGGTTTTGTTTGTGTAACCCCTTTTTAATTTAACATAGCTAAAGTTACAGGTGTAACATTTGCTAAGTCTTATTTGATAACAAATTCTTCCCTTATCCATAGGTCTGACAGGTATACTATTATGTACTCCCCTAATTTGTCTATGGTTTCATACTTTATTTATAAATCATATATCCATTTTGATTTTATCTTGGTACATGACTTGAGATGTTAGTATGTAACTAGTTTCTGCCATAAGATTTTCCATTTTCCCCAGCAGTTTTTGTCATATCTATCCATCTTAACATGGCTTCCTTTATTTGATCAGCTACAAGGGAAGAGAATGGCACCATAATTTGTGGCATAATCAGGTTATTCACTGAACAGAATAAAAGTTGATAATTTTAAATCCTTTCCACTGGATTTAGAAAACAAAGTAAAATGAAGATAGATCTGGGTCAATGGGGCATAGTAACCCTACTGTGACTGAAACATTGTGGAAATAAGTAAGCTATTAATAGGATATAGTTAGAGCAAGTTAAATGGGTGCTCTCAAAGTTTCCCATTGAAAGATCATTTTCCCTAGTCCTTTTCAATAACGTCAATTTCTGGAAGTACAACAAAAGAGGAAAACAAATTTATTTCCAAAGAAGCTATCATCTTCTCCTATTTGAATCAAAATACATTTTTGCTTCTCCAGATGGAACTTTTCTTTCTTGTATGTAATTTTTCAAATTGGTGATCTAGAAATTATATTAAAATGTTATTTTCATATTCTGGCATATGATTTTTTTGATGTATCAAAGTCTTTTGTGTTTTATTTTGGATAGTCTGAATTTATTGTTAATTATCTCTGATCTACTTCCCTATATTATCCAAAATGACTATTATGTTTCAAAATTTATAACACATTAGACAAATTTGACTTTGAAAGAGTTGAGTATCTAATAATTCTATTCCTTTAAGGAGAAAATCTTGGCAAGTTCAGGCACTGCTATACCTATTTGTGTCATGATAGAAACCAGGGTCTTTTCCTAAACTCTTATTCTCCCACTTCAGTCCATTACTTCTACCTATACCAACATATATTCAGATGATACTTTTTATCACCAGTGTAGGATGTTGTGTGATGAAAAATATAGGTTTCTGAGGGTCTCAGAGAAAGAAGAACATAAGTAACAATGGATCTTTTTTCTGTAATCTATTCTAAACCTTCTCAAAGAAAATTATGGTGACTAAGACCAGAGTATTTTCTGTTTTGTGCATTTTCGAATGTTTAGGTCTATACTACCCCAAAACACATTCAGATAAGAGTATAAAATTGAATCAATCAATATTTACTAAATGCCTACTAATTGCTAGACACTGTGTTTATAAGCATTAATCTAATAAACTGCATTTTCTATTTATGCTATTGCATACATTTGAATAAAAAGATTTGAAAAGTTGTTATTTCAATAACATAATTGCCCAGGATAACATATTTTTCCTTCTTTTAAAGATGGTTTGTCCATAAAGAGAAAATATGTGATCAAGAATAATATGTTTATATGAACAGGAAAGATGACTACATCTGATTTGCAAATTTTGTACTGAATAACTTACTTATGCTAATTAAATGCAAATAGAAAATATGCACACAGAAAAAATGGCATTCATTCTTTAACATTCTGTGGTTAGACAAAAAGAAAATATTTTAACATTTAGAAAATATGTTAACATATAGTGATGTTAGCACACTTATTCATAGAGAATCATTTTAATATCCTATTTAGAATTAGTGCCAGGGATTCCATTTAACTACTTATTGAAGAATAAAGAAGTTGTGACAGGAAAACCAAAATGAAAAATAATACAAATTCAAAAATCTTGAAAGATAAAAGAAATAGATGATAACTTGGATTTTATATTGTGAACATTAGAAAATTAGCATTTTCAAGAAAATTTGATAATGATCTTGAATTTATTTTAATACTACATTTATATTATCTGAATGCAGAGTGGTGAGCCCTTTGTAAATGACTCCTCTGTGGAATAATCATTTTTTTCATACAAATGAAAATTTACAAGAATCATTTCAATAAAATATTTTTAAAGAAGTGAATGTGATGATGATTCAACATGAATTGCTTTGCTACCATCTTCTTTAAGAATGAAGATTATAACTATCATGTAAGTCAAGTTATTTGAAAAGAATTCTCCATCTGAAAAATTGTACATCTCCTTATCTTTCACATTCAATGATTCATCAAATTCTTTCAATTTTTCCTTCATAATATCACTAGGATAAGTTTCTTACTCTTATTATATCTGCCACTTATGTTGCAGACTCCTATCTCATACCTGTGTTATTGAATTAAACTCCTTGTTTTCTACCTAGACTCTATTTTCCCCTTATTCCAGTCAACCTGGCACACTACACCAGATTAATATTACATAATCATGAATTTCAAACTTCACTCAACTAGCTAATATTAAAGTCTCCCAATTGCTTGATTGAGGACTTTTGTCAAGTGGTTTTACTTTTCAGCTTTTCTTTACCTACTCCCAAGTATAAATTTGTCTCCTTTTAAACTGACTGGTGTCACCTTCTTCCCATACATGATTAAGAATGGACCATTGCACTTATTACTACTTGAATGCGGGAATTGATTTCATCCTCAAAGGAAGGAAAAAAAAATTATTTTGTTTTGTTTTCTTTTGTTTTCCCTTTTTTTTTATTGTGTCATACAAAACACACCTCCAGATTGGTCATTGTTGTAAAAGCAAGCTCATACATAACCAAAACCCCCAAATAAAAGCAAAAATACATTGATGTGAAAGATGACTCCAACAGTTCTCTTTCTGAATGTGGATAGCATTCCTTGTCATAAGTCTTTCAGGATTGCCCCAGATCATTGCATTGCTGAGTGTGGCCAAATTTTCATAGGTAATCATCGTCCAATGTTGCTGTTACTGTGTACAGTGTTCTCCTGGCTCTGCTTATTTCACTTTGCATCAGTTTCTGCAGCTCTTCCAGCTTTTTCTGAAATCACCTTTCCTATCATTTCTCATAGCATAATAGTATCCCATTACCAACATGTACCACAGTTTGTTCAAGCCATTCCTCAATTGATGGACATTCCCTCAATTTCTAATTATTTGCCCCACAAAAAGAGCAGCTTTAAATATTTTTTTACAAGTAGGTCCTTTATTTTTTTATTATCTCTTTGGGATTTAGTCCCAGTAATGGTATTATGAGATCAAAAGGCATTACAGTTTTATAGCCCTTTGGGTATAGTTCCAAATTGCTCTCCAGAATGGTTGGATCAGTGGAAAACACTTGTAAAGCAAAAATGTGTGGATTCATTCTGTCCACATGTGATGGGGAAGCATCTATGGATTTTTCCAGATGTTTCCTCCTACCCGTTTCTGTGCATACTTTATGTAAGTCCATGGTAGCAGCCTGATACTGTTCCCTCTGCCCACTGAATAAACCCCATTTTTAAGAGCTGGAAAATTTTGCCCAACAATTTAGAGCCCATGGTAAAATAATCTTTAAAAAAGTGCTCATTTTCTTTTCAAGTCAAATGGATGTCAACTGGTATTGATACTTAATTTATTTTTCTTCTTATGAATTTAATCTTCAACAAACATTTCAACATAGGGAACAAAAAGAGGATTTTTTTTAAACCCTTGTACTTCGGTGTATTGTCTCATAGGTGGAAGATTGGTAAGGGTGGGCAATGGGGGTCAAGTGACTTGCCCAGGGTCACACAGCTGGGAAGTGGCTGAGGCCGAGTTTGAACCTAGGACCTCCTGTCTCTAGGCCTGACTCTCACTCCACTGAGCTACCCAGCTGCCCCAAGAGGATTTTATAAAAATCTGTAAATTTCTGAGGCTGTTAGTGATATAGTTGAGAGTATGCTGGACCTATATTTAGGGAGACTTTAGTTTAAATGTAGCCTCAGAAACTTATCAGTAGTTTGACCATTGACAAGAAGCTTAATTTCTGTTTGATGCAGAATTTCAAAAAATCTTTTAAAAAAATAGAATTGGGGAGGGGTAGCTGCATGGCTTAGTGGATAGAAAGCCAGACCTAGAGATGGAAGGTCTAAGGTACAAATCTGACCTCTGATAATTCCTAGCTTTGTGACCCTGGGCAAGTTATCTAATCACTAATGCCTAGCACTTACCACTCTTCTGCCTAGAGTCAATACATTGTATTGATTCAAAGATGGAAGGGTAAGGGTTTAAAAAATTAAAAAAAAAATAGAAATGGCCTGCTTAGTGTTAGATCTAGTCAGGAAGATTTAGGCTTAAATTTTGTTTCAGATATTTAGCTAACTTCAAATTAGTTAGCCTCTCAGAAATATATTTTCTAAAGCACCTAAATCACATGATTATAGTGAGGCTCAAATCATATTGTAGTTATAAAACTATTTGCAAATAAAAGACATTATAGAACTGTCAGTTTTGATTATTACTATTATTTTTATTATTATTATTATTATTACTTTTTTATTTAAGTTAATAATGATTTCCCTTTCTAAGCATATCAAGAAAATCCTAAAGAAGTTATATATAAAAATCCAGATTAATACTGAGATAGCGAATAGAATGGAAGAAAGGGAATAAGCACTTATTATATGCCCACCCAAGCTCTTTATAAATCATTGGATGTTTATAAGAACTCCAAATGTTTAGTGCTAAAAATGATTCCTACCTTACAGTTTAGAAAACTGAGGCAAACAGAGGTTAAAGTGTAAAGTGACTTGCCCAGGATCATACCAGTAGTAAGTGTATTTTTTCTGATATCAGGGTCAATGCTCTTTGAGATATAACATGAAGCTAGTTATAGGACAAAAAAAAGGTTTATACTGAAATAAACTATCAATCTGATGCAGTCTCTTCAAATAAATGTGCCAATGGATATGGTTAAACTATTTCCCTTGAGATTCATATTAGATATTTCTTCATCACTATAGCAGTGGTAGCATCACAGCATTTATTTGCCTCACTTTAAATATTGAAAAATGGAAGCAACATTGAACTTTCTCACCAAGACTCCAGTTTTTTTAGAAACAGAGTCAGGATTAGACACCCCATCTCCTAACTCCTCTGTTATTCCTGTGCTACTAGGTTAAACTCCTGGCTTCATAAGCTTTTGAATGAAAAGCACCCTATCCTTGACACTTTTATCCATTCTGATGTAGCTGTAGAATTAATAGATGGGTGAAAAACATTTCTGTTCTCTTGGAATATGGTCTATGATGCAGAAAACAAGAGACTGACCTCAAACTAAATGTCACCACCTTGAGATTTTTAATGTGATGCTATCTCATCGCAAATGCTTTTGGCCCCATTCCCAGCTCAAGGTTACCCTAATTTTCAAATTCAGCTTTCATGAAATGACATGAGATAACACTCACAGAAGGTCAATATGGGAGAGAATTGTGTCCCTAAAATAACTAGGATTAGAAATAAAAATATAAAAGGTCATTGAATAAAAAATACATAAGCATGTTAAAGGGTGAGAAGTTGGGCTACCTAAAGTCATTCTAGCAGATAAATAGAACATGTCAGCAGCAACTTTACCTTATTTCAGAGATCTATTCACATTGTGTTTTTAGAATTTCACATCAAATTTGGGCAGCTCTCCATTTGCCTCTCTTTGGATGTGGTTCTGTGCCCAGTAGATATGAAAATCTGGTGTGCCTGGCTTTTATCATACATTCATGTACTAAGAATGTATTATTGTTGTGTATTATGGTTCATTACTATTGCCCCACTCACACTAGGATTTGGGATAAAAGGAAGAAATTCACTGCTATCTATGTAGCCCTTTTGGAATCCTTCACCTTTTTTAAAGATCACACACAAGCTGAATTGCTCCAATTTAATTCACTACCAAGGGGAATGACTAAGGACATAATAGATATGGTACTTTAAAAGTCCTGGCTCTGCGCCTGAAAAAAAACAACAACAAAAAAACATCTCCATGGAGAGAAAAAAATTGTTATTTTCCTTGCTTAATCATTGAATGTAAAGTCTATAAATTCTTATATCCCACCTTTATTTCAGTAATGAGATAATGTATATGTCTATGTTTGCATACCAAAGTCAAATTTTATTTACTTTACTCAGAGTACTAAATTATTAGGATTAATATTAATCTAGTTCCAGCTACACAACCAATAAAAAGAAAGCTTCTCTGGGACAGCGAGGTGGCTCAATAGATAGAGAGCCAGGTATGGAGCTGGAAGGTCAATTTTCGAAGAGGAAACTTCCTACCTGGGCGACCAGGTCACTAAATCCCATTGTCTAGGTCTTACCATTCTTCTGCCTTGGAACCAATACATAGTCTTGATTCTAAGATGGAAAGTAGGTATTTAAAAAAGAGAGCTCCTTCAAACAAAGGGGAACATATGGAAAAATATTTATGCATGTCTTTCTCTAAAGCATTTTCGTTGCATGCTATGCATGTGTTTGGAAGGATATCCTCAACTATCAATAATGGAAATTTGTATTAGTCAAGCATAATGAAGCATTCACTAAGAATTGGCCACTGGAAGAAGGCCACTATGGATGTGAACTTGGGGCAAATTTTGCCAAACCAGAAAGCCTTCAAATATAGCCCTGGTGGTTAATTTCTTTGTTTGCCTGCTGAAGATGAGTAAAGATATATTTGAAGAAGTTTTTCATCAGATTGGCCAAAGAGTGGGGAAAAAATGATCATGGAAATTTTGGAATGCCATCAACTAAATCGTGGATGGATTTTGTTCTACTTAAATGAAACACTATAACAAAATCACAAATCCTACAGGTACTGAAGTACAGGAGAAAGTTTATTTCTCTCCATAATGCATTCTTTTCCATAAGTGCCTTTATCTACCTAAAGTATCACTTCATTGCATGACTAGAATAAATACTAAACTTAATATTTTGAAATTGTCAAACATTACTGGTATTTGGAGCAATAATAAAGAAAAGTTCTGTAAGTGGAAGAAACATTTTTGCCCACTGTGCAAAATTCTAGTAAACTAACTCTACACTTGCAAACACCATCATTTTCTTTATGTTGTTTTCTCTCCCTAGAATCTGTTTCTTTCTCCTGCCTTTCAGAACTCCCTTTACCCCTGATTGGATCCCTTCCATCACCCAAAGTCTGTATATCCTTCAGTATCCAATCCAGGTCTCTTCTTCCACATAACTCATTCCCTCAGAATGTATCCTACAGTATTCTCTCTTAATTCTTGCAGTAATGACTTTTATAAGTCATGTGAAAATTTAATCATATGCTGGCTTCATTTGTGAACTTTTAAATTTTACCTTGATTTTGGGGGGGAGGATGGAAAATTTCTCATGTTCACTATCTTTCACAGTCACTAGCATGCAATATTATACATAGAGTAGATGTTCAGCAAACATTTGCTGTATGAATGAATATTTGACTTTAGATTATGAACAATACATTTTTGTAATTTTAGGTACATCTGTTACATGTTAACTAATTTTACCTGTTCAGAGAAGCTTTAAAAATGATTTACAAAATAATGGTGATTCCAGAATTGTCATGGAATTTATAGCAGTACAATTTTTTTAAACTCTCTGTGTTTATTGTGTAAGTATGTGTGTTCAAACTTGAAACATACATACCAAAAATGGTCTGGTGAATGAATTAACTGTATGCATTCAGGATAGATGGGAACTTTCCATCTTCTGGAATGTAGTGGAGTAGTAAAATTGACCAGTAGATGGTAGTGCTGCTTAGCAAACGATATCCTCCTTTTACTCTAGACTTTCTCAGTTATCTTACAACTGAAAATTCCCAAATAGTGGAAGCTGACAAAGACCTTGTTTTGCCACAATCAATCTTTATTCACTACTAGAGTAAAATGGTTAGCTCTACTTGATTGCTTCAAGCCAAGCCTAAAACTTTTTCCATAACTTTATATATGTTGACTACTTAAAGGTATCCTATTTCTTGCTGCTATTTCATTTGCCACTTCGCAATTTTCAATCTTGAGATATTTTTCTTCCTTTCTGTCCTTTTAACCTTCAATTGGGAAGTGGTCTTTGATGCTTTAAATGTTATCATACTTGGAAAGGTAAAACTATATTTGTCTTCCAAAGATATGACTAATGACTTGAATTTTCAGTGCCACTGATTGCTATGCTATACACTCAGAGACCAACAGAAGTGTAAAATAAATACTAAATTGTCTGGCAGAATTTATCTGGCATTTTGTTGATTTTTATACTTAATCCATTTTACTAGACCAATAATAGTGTATATTGGGAGGAATGTCTCTCTAATGCACAATGCTGTGTGGCCCAAGCCAAAATTTTTCATACTGTACTAAATAGGTACTTTCTAAGCATAGTTTAAAGAGGATGACTTCTAAAGAAGAAATATTTATTTAGTAAAATCTGTTAGACATCCAAACAATTTTTGCATTCAATTTTTTGTCTCAAAGTAGTGTGTATGTATATATATTCTTTTGTGGTAAGCTAACATTTTTAGAATGTTTAAAAACTGTAAATAATAGCAGCAAATAATATTTCAGTAATTACTCTTTGGCTAAACTGAATAATGACTTTATAATCTAATGCACTTAACTCTTATGGAAACAAAAGAAAACAACAGCTGAGTTTCCCCTCCAAATAGCAATATATCTTTTAGGGGAAAGCAGCTGGCATGGTATAGTGTACATTATTCACTATCACATCTGAAATTTTGGAACTTTGACTTTTCTGATTTTAAATGACTTCTGACATGTCTTTTATATGTGTTGAGAAAAATAAATGCTATAATCAAATCAGGACTACCATTATTACTTCACCTTTTTTGTCAGTTGCTTAATGGAATTTAATTAAACTGAGTGCAGATCAAAGTACATCTACTAAAGTAATCAAATGATTGAAATTCTTTTGAAAATTAAGCAGAATGGTCATAGGGGTATCAAAGGAAAATAGGTGGTGATTTCAGATTTGCCAGGAAGGACTATAATAAAAGATTAATTCTGGATTACTTCCAGGTTAAGTGCAAGTATAAACATAGGATCCTGCAATGGAACTAGCATGGTCCTTAAAGGTGCTCTCTAGTCTTCTCCTCTCATTTTTACAGATGAAGAAACTGAAAATCATTGACATTAAATGATTTTCCCAAAGACACTAAAGAGTAGAGACAAAGCCAGGCCTGGAACCCTGGTATTTTGACTTCATCTCTTGCCCTCTTTTCATTTTTCAATGCTGTGATATCCTATTATTTTTTACAATCAAGTTCCTGTTTCTTAAGGCACTGCCTTTTTTAGGTAGTCTTCCTTTATAGGAATATAAATATATTTACTTGCCTAAGACATTCTTATTTTCTACATCATTATAGATATCCTTTGCATTGGGTGATTCAGTGATTTAACTGTATCAAGAGTGTTTCTACTATATCTCAGGCCTACTAGATAGTGAGTTAAACCCTAAATCATGAAAATTTAGATTTCATAATCTGTAGAAAAGATACTGATCAGTATTGAAATTGAATCATCTCTACAAGAGTTCTATATGCTGACTGAAAAACCACCAGTGCAGATATATGTGCTCGTGTATGTATGTGTTTCTGTTGTCTTTCAAAGAACATATTGTTATTTTATATATCATGAAACTTTCCTGACTAATCAAAGCCACAACAGTGCATAACAGGCTCTAAGGAAATGTAAAATATATTCATTTCCACTACAAAACATTTGAGCAGCCTATAATTTAATCTTCTCTTTTTGTTTTTCTTACCAACTGATTGATAGGTTGGGAAAGACACAATTCATTTTCTTGATTAGTATACTGTAATATTACTTTGATTTTCTCTATGAAAAGATTAGAAAAACCAAGTGGTTCTATCAAAAGAGACAGAAGTTCTTATACAGAGAGGGAAAAATATTAAGAATGTTCTGAAAGAACATTCTATATACTGCTGAGGAGAAGTCAGTAGTTACAAGGAAAATATTTTAAGGTTCAATATTAAGGTTCAAATAGATTTAATTGTTGTTCCTAAAACAACAAAAATAGGGGGGAAAGATATAACTAGTTATATTCATTCAAAATGACCTAATCTTTTAAAACACAATTTGTATTCATATTACAGAAGGGGAGTCTATTTTATTTTGTTCTTATTTATAGAAATAATTGTTTCCAAATTCCAGTTCATGTTATTTTTTCTACAAATTTATCTTTTCTGCCAGTCCCTGATGAAAAGGTCAACATGAAGATAAAAACAGTAATTACTAAATTTCATTGATTTATTTTCAAAATCACAGAATTTCATCTTATGTGTGAGGCTCATTGATGACTTTTTTTGGTTTGTTTAAACTGTAATAATTTCTTTGATATCTTCATCTAATTTGGAATCCTTTCTTATAACACAAGAAAAACACTCAAGCAGAACCAGCCAACCCAGAGGCAGAATCTGACACCATATACAAGATTTGACACCTTTTGTCACACTCTCTTCCAAAAGGATGGAGCAATAATTTTTTTCTCCAGCATCAATATTGATCATCAAATTTAATCTGATTTTACCTGCATTTTACTATTGTTTTTATTTATATTATTCTGATCATGGAATATACGCTATTTTTCTTTGTTCTGCATTAGTTCATAAAACTGTTCCTAGTTTCTGTTAGTTCCTCATTCCTTATATTCTTCTTATTCCATCATTTCTTAAATCAAAACAAGATTGTCCAAAAAAGTCCAGCTGACCACCCCATAAGGGCTCCCTCAAGCCCCAATCTCCATGTGGAGTTGAGGTAGTCTCTTCAGTAAGAAATCCCTCTGTTGTCTTCAGCAAGGGTTCCACCAACACAAGCCTCTTCCTTCTGCTCCACTCTTCCAGCAATATTCCCCAACGCAGCAATTTCCAACCCAGAATTAACCCACAAGAAAAGTCTCTCTCAAAAGTTCTCTCCCAAAAGACCAGAAATGAATGAATCTTCTTTTTTTGGGTCTTGCCTTTAATACCCCTTTTTCCAAGTCACATCCTGTATCTCCCCCTCTTCACAGGAACAAATCAGTCTTTCAATTTGCCTAGCACTGACCAAGGTGGAGAGTGCTTGTGGCCTTTCCTAGTAAGTGACTTGTGAACTCTCTTACCTAGTGAACTACCAAGTGCTAAGTAGGGGCATATCAAATTCTTGATTGATTAAATTAAAGGTTGCTGACTGATTACATAAAATTTTTTTTAAAGGAGTTCAATTCTCTCTTCACAGTGGTGTACTAAATTATTAAAAATTCTACTTCTATTTTTTGCCTTAAAATAAATTGAATTGTACTAATATTTAATTTATAGTTTTATACTTGGTGCTTATTCTATAGGTCAAAAAGTCACAAGTATCAAAATGATTAGCAGATATCAAAAAGAATGATAATTGCAGATACTATCATAATTAACAGTGAAATCTGCATTTGTTTAATATAATAAGCATTTTGGTATACACTACAATTTATATGTGCCAAATGAAGTAGATTTATTGGTTATGTGATGTAGCTTTAGTTAAATTATTCCTTTAAAATTGCTGTGACTAAACAAGTTGTGGTATATGATAGTGGTAGAATACTATTGTGCTGTAAGGAATGCTGAACATGATGATTTCAGAAAGAGTTAAAAAAGCCCATGTGAACTGATGCAGAGTGAAATAAGCAGAACCAGAAAAACATTATACAGAGTAACTGCAGTATTGTGGAATGATCAAATGTGATAGACTTTCTTTCCTATCATTTTGCTATCATATTTGTAAACAGCATTATAATGATCCAGGGCAATTCTGAGGGACTAATGAAAAAGAATGCTATCCATGTCCAGAGAAAGAACTGTTGGAGTAGAAATGCAGATTAAAACATATGATTTATAACTTGTTTATTTGGGTATATTTGGGGTGTTTTAGTTTTATAAGATTATTCACTTATAAAAATGAATAATAAGGAAAAAGATTTTGTGTGATAATACATATATAACCCAGATTGAATTGCTTGTTAGGTCTGGGAGTGGTGGGGGAGGGAATAAGAAAGGGAGACGATATGGATCATATAACTTTGGAAAACTTTTGTGGAAATTTGCCATTAAACACAAATAAATAAACAAATAAACAAATAAACAAATAAATAAATAAATAAAAAAACAAACCAAAAATAAATAAATAAATAAATATGGCCAAGTGGCTTAAAAAAGATTCAAAGTATCTGTAAATTGAAGAACATGATAATTATTGAAGACAAGTAAACAATAAGAAAATGGCAAAGCTATAATAATCCTATTCCTGGAGACATTATAAGGTGAAAAAATTACAATCTAATAAAATTTACTAAGTAATTGGTCATAAATATAATAAAGAACGAAAATATGAACAAATATGTGAATATAATTGAATTTGAGAAACTCATATGAGTGAGTCAAAGAGAATTTGAGAAACTCATATGAGTGAGTCAAAGAGAAAATCATGATGAAGGTATGTTTTATATTAAAGATAACAAAATGCGTTAACATTTATTATTCACAGCCATTCTCGAATTGATTGGTAACAAATCTAATTCTAATTTTTACTACTTTGAAAGGCACAGCTTAGGAATCATCTTTTCTAATATCATCATTTCAGAGGAAATAGAACCCCCCGAAAAAGAAATGGCTTGCCCTAGGTGATATGGGCAATAAGGGTTAGAAATGCCACTAGAACCCCAATCTCTAGTCCGATTTCCACTATGTTCTGTTTATAATGGCATTTATAAGATGCTTTGAAATTTGTTTCATCTTGGGAACTAGAAGAGAAATATAACCTTTGATTGTTAATCCTTCCTCTAATGCTGACTTGATATGTGACCTAGGGTAGTCAAGTAATTTAATGTATCTGTGCCTCCTTGACATTCTTAAAATGGGAATAATAATACTGACTTATTTAATATGACCCTGAAGATTAATGAATAAAAATGATTGCACTATATTTGGAATGACTTCCAAATGCAAGAAGTGTTATTCTATTAAAGGGAGATGGAAGACTCAGATCTTACTTTGAACTTTTAGAACTGACAGTTTGGGGATTTGCACTTATTATAGTACTTATAATAATGAATTTGTAAAGTTCATTTTCATCACTCCTCATATTTCACTCATGTCCACAATTCAAAAACAATTAACCCCTTAAATGAGGTTAGAGGATGAGGATAACCTATAAAGACTTTATAGGTTATTCATGGATAAAAGAATCACCTCTATGACAAATGACTCAACTATCCTATTAATTTTTAATCAAACCCAAGATTCTATTTAATCCTAATTTTTTTTCAACTTAAGGAAATCTATACTGAATTTTTTTTTCTCTCCAGTTCTGGAAATATTTGTAGAGTTAGGGACATGTGTGGCTAGAGATTATAAAAGTAAGACATTTTCCCCACATATTTGCTTTTTTGTCCAATTCTGTATTTTAAAACAAAGTAATGTATTTTTGTGTGTAGAAGGACCCTGAGGCTCTCTCTTAAGGAGCAAAAGTGTCTAATTGTGTGTGAGGATAAGAGAAGGGTTAGATGTTTGGATATGGCCAGAATATTTTGGAATTCTGTTTATAAGAGGAATGTCTCAAAATAGGTACCTCTTAATTATCAAATGATCAATAATGGCTTTGCAAAAATGGGTGAGGAAGGAAAGATTGCTAAGAAGGGATTAAAAGAAGGATTCAAAAGAATGGCTTTGGGACAAGAAAAGAAGGCAAGTCTGTGTATGTGTGCTATGTGTATGTAGGCAGATGGAAAG
This sequence comes from Gracilinanus agilis, assembly GCF_016433145.1. NCBI lineage: Eukaryota > Metazoa > Chordata > Mammalia > Didelphimorphia > Didelphidae > Gracilinanus > Gracilinanus agilis. The sequence goes on along the minus strand of NC_058132.1, from coordinate 551,726,994 downwards.
ACAGAGAGAGATGAAAAAATACAGGGAGAGACAAAAAAAGAAAAACAGAAAAACAATGAAAATCAATTTCAGTCAGAATGTTTTTCTTCCATCTTTGTTTGCTTCTTTGTGACTGTGTATGTTTCTCTGTTTCTTTGAGTATTATTGTTCATTAACTTTGAAAATTTTTCAATTATTGTTTAGAAAAGATCACACTTAGCAGAGTTTTTCAGGTCTAGAAAAATAAGAAATGCATTTATTTGTTTTGACAAGTATCTTTATGGATTGCAATTACATGCTGAGGCATTCTTTCGTGATGTTTCTTCCTAATTAGACTTTAAAATTCTTGAAGGTAAGGTTTAATTTTTGTATTTTCTGTTTTCTATAAGATCTAGTACATCTAGTACCATTCATTTTGGAGGCAACACATTTGTTTAATACTTTTCTAATCACTTGTAAAATGCCTTGTGGGGCAATTGTCTCATTAAACAAAAATTATTAATACACAGAGTGACAATATCCTTCATTCCTTCTGTGAATATTCTTAAGAGAAGTTTAGGATTAACATTATAAACCCCAATACAAAGATAAATTCAAAATGGGTAAATGACTTAAATATAGGGAATGAAATCATGAATAAATCAGGGGAACATAGAATAGTATAACCTTCAGATCTGTGAGAAAAGAAGGAATTTAAGACCAAGCAAGAAATAGAGAACATTACAAAATGTAAAATGAATTATTTTGATTACATCAAATTAATGTGTTGTTTTTTTTAACAAACAAAAGAAATGTAACCAAAATTAGAAAGAAAGCAAAAAATTGGCGGAAAATCTTTATAACAAAACCCTCTGACAAAAGTTTAATTTCCCAAATATATAAGGAACTAAATCAAATTTACAAAAAATCAAGCCACTTAACAATCAACAAATGGTCAGGGGATATGAATAGGCAGTTCTCAGATGAGGCAATCAAAACTATCAATAACCGCATGAAAATGTGTTCTAAATCCCTCCTGATTAGAAAAATGCAAATGAAAACAACTCTGAGGTATCACCTCATATCTACCAGATTGAACAATATTAGAGCAAAGAAAAGTTATAAATGTTGGAGGGGATGTGGCAAAAGTGGGACGCTAATACACTGCTGGTGGAATTGTAAATTAATCTTACCTGGAGGGCAATTTTTGGAATTATGCCCAAATGGCTTTAAAAAATTGCCTGTCCTTTGATCCTGCCATACCATTGCCGGGTTTAAACCCCAAAGAGATAATGAGGAAAAATACTTGTACAAAAATATTTATAGCATTGCTCTTTGTGGTGGCAAAAAATTGGAAAATGAGGGAGTATGCATCGATTGGGGAATGGCTAAACAAATTGTGGTATCTGATGGTGATGGAATACTATTGTGCTGAAAGGAATAATGAACTGGAGGAATTCCATGTGAACTGGAAAGACCTCCAGGAACTGATGCAGAGCGAAAGGAGTTGAACATTGTACACAGAAACTGAAACATTGTGGCACAATCTAATATAAGAAACTTTTCTATTACTAGCAATTCAATGATGCAGGACACCACCAAGTAGCTTATGAGAAAGAACACTATCCACATCTAAAGAAAGAATTGTGGGGAGTAGAAATGCAGAAGAAAAACATATGATCAATCACGTGTTTGATGGAGATTTGATTGGCATTATAGTGGTTAAAAGATCACTTTGTTGCAATTATGAATAATAGATAGGTTTTGAACAATGATACATGGATAACCCAGCAGAATTGCTTGTCAACTCTGGGAGTGGGGATGGAAGAGAGGTGGGAAAAATCATTAATCATATAACCATGGAAAAATATCCTAAATAAATAATGACAAAAATACCATTATCAACCTATTTAACAGAACTTAGAAAAAACAATGGTGATTAGTAAGAAAAAGAATGTGTTTATTGATGCTTAACAATAAATAAGATCAAATATAAATCCATTTCCTTTTTTGTTAAATGGCAACACCATAAAATACCTTGCTTTTAGCAAGCCATGATAGAACATTTTAAAAATGTTTTTTTTCCATTTTTAGTTAGAATATTTTCCATAATATGATTCATGATCCTTTCCCTACTTTTTCCTCCCCACTCCGGAATCCAAGAAGCAGTTTCACTGGGTTATATATGTATCATTGTTCAAAACCCACTTCCATGGTTTTCATATTTGTGGTAGAGCGATCCTTTAACATCAAAACCCTAATTACATCCCTATCACACTACATGATTGATCATATGTTTTTCTAATGCATTCCTCTGGATTGACCTGGATTATTGCATTGTTGCTAGTAGAAAAGTCTGTTACATTCAATTGTGCTACAATGTATCAATCTCTGAATACAATGTTCTCCTGGTTCTGCTCCTTTCACTCTGCATCAATTCCTGGAGGTCTTTCCAGTTCACATGGAATTCCTCCAGGTCTTTAGAATCTTAAAAACAAACCCCTCCCCCAAATCTTGAAAAATATGACAGGAAAAAAAGAGACTGGCCATTGATAAATGAAGCTCAATTTATACCTGGTTAAGTGATCATATGCTGACAGTCAGGACCCTTTATTATTAGAACTATTTGAAGTGTGTTCTGGAAACTTATCATTAATTTTGTCTTCAATCTTTTTTTTAAACAACGATTTCATTAGAGCCTAAAACAACATCTCTTTTTTGGAGCTCATAAAATTATTCCTTCCAATACACTCCTCAAAAATAAAAACAAAACAAAACAATAAAGTAGAACTATAGGAATTCTAACATTTAGATAAAAGTTGAACATTTTTTACCCAAAGTCCTTCCTATCATTATGACCCTTTCATTTATCTTTCTCCAATGATACAGAACTATTATTGACAACAATATTGTTGGTGAAACTGGCTAGCAAGGTTCTATTATCTGTCTCTATTATTTAGATTCATACCATGCTTTACAGAGAAGAAAATAAGTATTTATCTAATATGTATGTGTTTCCTCTTCTTTCCTTTTTTCTCCTCTCCTCTCCTCTTCCTTTATTTCCTTTACTTTTTTTCTTAGTGATGCTACATTTAGTGAAGTACATTCATGGCTAGGTGTCACATTTTTAGAGGACAATGGACAAATTAGAGGTTATATAAAAGAGCAAGAGACAACACAGATAAAGAAAACTAAAACTTTGTCATACAGTTTCTTCTCAATATAAAAATCTAATTTTTATGTTAGATATCTGTTCAAAATCAGAATGCACTATACTATACAGTTTTTGTTTTTGTTTTTGTTTTTTTTTTTTTAAACCCTTACCTTCCGTCTTGGAGTCAATACTGTGTATTGGCTCCAAGGCAGAAGAGTGGTAAGGGTAGGCAATGGGGGTCAAGTGACTTGCCCAGGGTCACACAGCTGGGAAGTGTCTGAGGCCAGATTTGAACCTAGGACCTCCCGTCTCTAGGCCTGACTCTCAATCCACTGAGCTACCCAGCTGCCCCCTATACTATACAGTTTTGAAGTCCCCTTTTGAGGAAAATGTACATCCAGAAATTATAGGGAGAAGCTTTACATTGAGAGAGTTTTGCACTGAATATACTCTGTGATTCTTTTCACTTTTATATTTAAGTATATAGAGGCAGCAGTGAGATGGGGAGAAATACTACATAGACAGTTGGCTCTATAATTCCCCTAAAATATATATCACTCAATATTCATGGTAGTTAATTTCATCAGATGCAAAGAAAAAGAAAAGAAAAGGAAAGGAAAAAACCTGTTCCTATTTAGAGAAAAAACTGGGAAATATTAAATCACAATATAAATTATTTGTACCCATTTCCATGTATTATTCAAATATTTTTGACAATTTCCAAAATTCTTGGTGCATTTTTAACTTTCATAGCTACTGAAACTTCTACCTGTTCATTAGTATTTAACACATGCAATGCATATATTTTGCTACATCATCAGTTTTGCAATATGCAAATTTGTTGACCTAATTTGAACAGTTTATGGGAAGTAACACTAATCTTAGATAAAAATGTCCTGGGTTGGATTCTTAGCTCTATTTATTCATTATATAACTCTGGACAAATTGCTTAACTTCTATAAGCTTCCATTTCACTATATGTAAAATTAGGATAATAATACTTCTACAGCTTAAATTATGCTTTGTTGGGAAGAAAGTTTTTTGTAAATTTTAAAGTATGTTTTTAAAGTGGCAGAATGTGATATAATGGAAAGATAATCAATTATGTGATCAAAATATCTGTTTCAAGTCCTGAAATCTGGCAGTTCCAGACCCATCCCAAAAAAAGTCTCTTAGCATCAATCCTCTCATCTGAAAAATGGGGGTAATATAAACCTCTTTTGTAAGATCTTGAGAATAAAGCACTTTATGGAATTTATACTGGGTTTTATAGGTGGACCATTTATTCATTATCCAAGAATGTCCTGGTGTTCTAATGTCTGTTATCCAGCCCAGTTATCAAATGTATTTTCTTCCATAAAGCAATATGAAATGAAATATTGATCATGCTCTTGCTCCAGGACATTTAACAAGAAAATTTCTTATTAAATATTAACAACACATGATATGCATAAGGAGTGGTGTTAATTAATCTTGTTGGAAGAAATCTGTCTACTAAATAAATGTTAGCCAAAGATCATTTTCATGCCTAATGAAATTAAAACTTTTAAAAGTTTTATTCAGCACTTTAAAAAATATAAACATTCAAGTTGGATTTTTTTTCCCATCGATGCTCTCATCTAGTTGTTTATAATGTTTGTTCTGTTTCCCTGGAAAAAGCTATTTTATCAGGGAAAGCAAGTCCAAAGCTTTAAAACTCCCATTATACTTTGATTCTACTGATCCAGCATCTATTTACATATAAGTAAGAATTGTAATAGTGCTCATAGCTGGTAACCAGGTGTTAGGTACTTAGTTTTCAACTTCTGCCAAGAGATGGGAGCAATAAAATAAAATGCCTGTTTTCTGAAAAGCCTTCACATTTTCTGAAAATTTCTCAACTTGAAAATTCATTCCAAAACCCAAATCAGAATTGTAATAAAAACTTCAGGACTCTTTTAATAATGAATTTTCTGTTGTGCATAGTCTAGGATTGTTCAGACTTTGTTTGCATTTCTTGAAGTTAAAGAAATAGCAGATGATTGCCTAGGCAAGACAAATTTCTGTCTCCTTAAAATATACTTAATGTGAACAAGTCATTTGATTGTCATGAGTCTTTGTGTAGGATAGGAGATAAAAATTGCTTTCTTATCCATCTTCAAATAATTTGGACCATAATATAAAAAATTCTAATGTGGATGCTTCTAAATACAATTTTACTCAATATATCACTGTTGGAGATAGCGGACTATAAACACAGTGGGAAGACTTATAAGAATTCCATGGTAAGGAAAAATATTAAAATCCAACAAATGAAATTTACCCTTTGTCCTTACATATTTTGTTCATGAGGATAATATAGAGTAGACAGCTTCTTATTACTGCATTTTACTAATTTAGGTATTGTTTTGTCATATACTTATAGAGGCCTACAAGCTAAAACTCTTAGACAAGATTCTACTAGGCTTTGAAAGGGACTTAAAATCAACTAGAACACAAAACACTTTGATATGTTGATCTGACTCAGAGCTATTATAGTGTCCCTATCTTTCTTTTATGTGGTTAGTCTTGATCCTTGATTAGATATATCTGTTCTTTAATCATACTTTGTACACCATTTTGTTTACTTCATAAGGGAAGAAATAAAATAATGAGATTGAGAGATATGAGATACATCAACTAATAGTCAAGAAACTATTAATTAGTTTCTTTAGTGAAGTTGATGGTATAATGTGAAGAGCACTGGGTATGGAATCAGAATTATTCTATGGACCTTAGTTTCTTCATTTGCAAAATCAGGCTGTTGGACTAGATCTGGAGTCCTTAATTGGAACTCTCAAAACTTATTATGGAAGGATATGCAAATAAAGGGATTCAGGACTGATGGAGATATGGGGTATTTGAATAGTGGATTAAGAGAAGAAAAAGCAGATATTTATAAGATTAGGAAGATGAGCAAGAAATAAATACTAGAATGAAATAAGCATTAATTAATAATCGACTATGTTTCAAGAACTGTGCTAAATGATTTGTAAATATTATCTTGTTTGATCCTCATAATAACTCTGTGAGGCAAGTACTATTATCATCTCTTTTTTCAGTTGAGGAAATTCAGTTGAGGTCAGACAGAAGTTTAGGGACTTGCCTAGGGTAGTAAGTATCTGAGTCTGGATTTGATTTTAGTTGTTTCTGAATTCATACCAGCAAACTATTCATTGTGCCACATAATTAACTGCCTCTAAGTGAGAAACAAAGAATGAAAAGAGACTTAAAATGGCTAGATTACCTTTATGGATCCTTTTTACTTATCCCAGAAAAGCTGATATACCGTAATGTCCCTGCACTGAACACTCCCTAATGATTCCTCACCTCACTTTTCAGTATTTTTTAGGTCATAGATCTTTAAGGGCTGAGAGACAATTTCTTTTTTTCTTTCATTTTTATCCCCAGCTTAGTGTAGTACCCAGAACTTAATAAATGTTTATTATATTGAATTGCTTCTGTATTCTGCAGCTAACCAAAAGTCTCCTGATTATTTAGAAACTTATAGAACTAATAAATAGAGAGATAAAAATAATAAAAGTATGTTTCGAGTTGCTATATCTCGAAATACAATTTTTTAAACTCTTCACTATTCTAGAAGGAGAAGTCAGGCCGAGGCCACAAGCATTTATTAATCACTTAATTTATATTTGACACTATAATAAGTGCAGAAAGAAGTCAACAAACAGAAAGTGATCATGAGGAGGTTGGGAAGATAGCAGGTTTACAGGGAAACAAAATGAATGTGATTTATGACATACTAAATCTAAGATGATTTTAGGATATTCAGTAAGATATCTAAAATTCAGTTGGAAATGTGAGACTGAGAGTTTAGAAATAGGTTGACCTTCTATATTCATGTATGCAGAGATGAGGAAAATAATCATCAAGATCATGAGGATCACTTAGGAAAGGATAAGCAGACCCTGACCTGCAGAGAGAAATACATTCTTCAAAAAATATCAGAAATAGACTCCATTGAATTGTTATTATAAAAATAACCTGATAAAATCTGAATTGAAAGTTAAAAGAATAAGTTTTTCTGCAAGAATTATGAGCCTATTAGCAGACAGGCTGTTTGCAAGAATATTAATACAATTCTTCAGTTACATAGAATATCTAGAATGCTCTATGATCAAGATTGTTTTCCTTTTGAGATGGAGAAGGCATCTTATCATCCTAAATCCTTAACCTGCTATACTCATTAGAAATATTTAGCTATATAAGTATAGGGAATTAACTGAGGATATCATAAACCTCTACATTTAATTGCTGAGAGATTCAGCATTGTATCTATCATCAAAGCAAGACATTTAAGGATAATTCATAAAAAATGTTCAGATTTTGCTCAGCTTATGAAATGATAGTAGTGATGATTTGGATAATATGGACCAGGATTTTCTTCTGTCCATAAAACAACTTTCTATGACCTGACTGAAATTATAGGAAAAAATACATAAGTATATATTTTATGTACCATTTAGGATTTCCATATATGTATACATATATATATATACATATACATATATTTTATGTACCATTTAAGATTTCCATAATAGAATTACAACACTTAAGGGAATAGAGTAATTACTCTATTTTAATTAATATATATATATTTAATTAATATATATTTAATTAATATAATTACATTTAATAATTTAATTAATATAATTACATTGGTGACATTACCTTTATTGAGTACAACTAACCAAGGTTTATATTTCCCTTTATATTAATACAAAAGGAATTTTGAATAGATATCTAAATTGTTACAATGATTACATTAACTAGTATCATCTTAAAATACATATAAATGACAAATTGTTTGAGAAGGGCTTTGAAGTTTCCATTTTGTTCCTTTGATTCAAATATTATTTCAAAACCAACAAAAAGCAACACTCAGTAGAACATTGTGCTTTCTTTTTTTGAGACTTTTGATATGAGTTCTCTTATAGAAAACTGTCTGGAAAAGTACTTGTTCTCTTCTCATGTTTTCACAGATGATGAATGTGGTGTATCCCTAGTCCATTGAAAGAGATTTTATAGAGATAGGAAAGCAGGCTCAGTGGGTCAGTGGTTGGTGCAATGCTTTCAATGATCCTAAGTTGTTTACTGCTGCAAGAACCTATTTCTTTTACACTGCTATTCTCTAATTATATTATTGTGCATCATCTAATAGCATAATCTCAAAGGACTAAAATTACAAATTACCTGAAGGCCAAGAGAAAAGAAAATCCCTAGTGAATACAAAAAGCTAGGACATATTATTGGTGAAGATGTGCAAATGAAAAGTAGAGTAAAAGATCTCCTTAAGGAATATGTAATAATTGGGGTAGTCACAAAGAAAGGATGAACATAAATTATAACAAGATATCCAGAGGGCTACAATGTTGTGCTAGAGAAAATGGTAGTAGTGCTAGTAATGAAAATGGCAATAACAATAAATTAAAGGGACATAAAAACAAAACCTCTACAAGGTTGGATATGTTGCCTATAGAAGAATTATGCAAAGGAACATATAGGAAATGTGTAAATATATGAAGTTGTGGAGAGATGGTAACTTTAGGAGGAGTGTTTACAGTGATGAGATCTTAGATCCATACAATTATCTGAGTAACACAATTATGACACATAGAAATTATCTGGAAGGAATCAAGTAGTACAGTTCTCTCATTTTATTATGGAATAGTTAAATATCTCAAAAGTCAGCTGGCATGTGTTTTTTGTTTTTGTTTTTTTACTGAGTCATAGTATTTCAGTCTGGGATCCTTGACTCTTTATCCATTGTCCATTGTTTATTTGCCTCTAAATATAAACAGTAGACAAAATAAATAACAAGCAATTTTTAACAAATGTCATCAAGTCAGCCAATATTTATTAAACACATGCTAATTGCCAGTCAGTGTGCTAAGTACTGGGTCAATTAATGCCAGCATTTGAAAATTAAAGCTTTTTTCTTTACATGTAGTAGTGTTCAGAGCAACATTGCATGCAATCATTGCATTTGTGATTGCAGAGATTTTCAATTAGTTATGCTGATGTGACATTAAAGGATGAAGTTGTGCCTTAGCTGATTAAAAATTTATGATTCATGAAGTGAACTTTGAAAATAATTCATTCATTTCACTTTATATGAGGGTTATGATATATGTGAAAAGTCTAAGTCTACATTTTGCCATGAAAGATATCACCATCCCATATGGCAGAAGTTCTCATGATGATCTCACCAATGATAATCTCTTTTCTGAAAATGTTATTTTCCCAGGGGTTGGATTCCTTTCTCCTTAAAGCCAAAGCTTCAGATACTGTGATCATGTTGAGATTCACCCGGCATACCTGTGATCCACCTATGTTCCTGTGTCCAGAGAGAGTGTACCCAAATGCTGTGAAGATCTCTGCTGGCCAGCTAATAACTGTCTGTGAGACAGGCCTGAAGCCCTCTAGGGTTTAGTCTGAAGAGCTTTGATCCCTGAAATAAAGGGATCAATCTAACTGCTCTGATATACTCTAAATCTAACCAAAATGTTGTCTGGGAGGATTAGTAGCTCAGGTAGTTAGATAGCTGGGATTTTTATAGATAGATAGTGTAGTGACAAGCAGCCTGAAGACCAGAAGACGCTCCTTTGCAGGAGTCTTAGAAAGGTGGTTGGGTTAGCTAGAAACTTAGATTAGGGCCTCCTATCCCTAATCCTTCCTTCCAAGTGACTTTGGCTGGCTTTAAAATAAACCTTTGAACTATTTTGTAAACTGCCTGAGAGTTTGAAAAGCACACTGAGCCTGTGGTGGCCTGTCCTCACTGTGGGCTACCCTCAATCTTGGTATCTCACATCTACAACAACAACCAGACAGATCATCCACCTATTTCAAGAGCATACCAAATGCATTAATGGTAAAAAGTTCATGTCATTATTATTTTTTCTCTTTATCTTTCTTTCTTACTAGATTATATGGCTTTCTATAAGAACTTTCTCCCACAATAGTTTTCTTATAGACTGTTTAAATTTGCTCTTTTTTGAGTTAAAAATAATTTTCTTGCATACATATGATTTGTCCCTGAACTTGGAAGGACATTAACTTATAGAATAACAGATTCCATCTATTAACAAGAATTTAATAAACTCCTACTCCACTGGGAACTGAATTATACTTGTTTCCTCATTACATTGTTTGCCATTAGATAATGACTTGGAAGATTTAGTATATTTTTCAAAAGGGACATTTTGGAACTTTTGAACGAGGGAGAAGCATCACAAAAAGTATCAATATTTTGATTTAGTGTGACAAAAAGTAGCTTATCAAGTGTCACAAAGAAGACTTAAAAAATCAACTTTGGGGGATTTGGTTAGGCAACTACTATAGGAGGGCTGAGATACAGTGATGTTAAGGTGACCTACTAGGAGGTTGAAATCAGGTTATCTAGAGGCTCTTGAGAGAGGCAAATAAAGCAATATAATTCAGCATAACCACTCAAGGTCACGGGGGAAACAGGGGCTCATTATGCTCATAAACTATCAGTTTTTCTTCTATTGTGCTCATGCAATTAAAAATCCTAAGGTCTTGATTAATTATTGAAAGACAATATTCACTGCTATCAGAAATAACACTTCTGATTCTTTTGAATTGAGTGGAGGGAGTTAAGGGATCAAAATTGACTTGCTCAAGGGCTGAGAGGAGATAGCTTATATGTCCAATAGTAAAGTGAAGCAGTGTGCCTGAATTCCATAAATCCTATACTTGATGTTTTCCTATTCAGGTCTTCATTTACCAGTTCTGGTCCTGACCAATGATTTGAACTGAAAAACTATTAGAATGGAAATTCCTTTACCAAAGCAGATAGGCAACTCATTTAAAATTTATAATCTTGAAGACTTGCCTGAGGACACAGGTGATGAAACAATTGTCAGGATGTTAGGCAAAATCAGAATTCCAAGTCTCCTGTTCTTGAAGGCTAAGCTGTTTATCATACTCTGGTATTTAAAATTAGATATGACTAAATATGAGGGTTATAAAAGTAAGTTTGTTGTGGTCACTGTTTATAAAAATAATTAACTTTTTAAGTCAAAAAATCTTAGTAGCTCTTAATAATTTAATGTAATATAAATACAGCAAAGAGAGAAATGTAAGAGGGAAGAGAAAATAGTTCCTACCTAAATATTCTATCTAAATATCCTATAATTGCTGATCCAAAGAAATTCAGCTCAATCTGACAAAAGCTTCCACAGATCCCAATCTCCATGTGGAAACCCCATAGCCTCTTCAATATGGGTATCACCAGTGTCAGCCTCTTCCTTCAGTTCCAGTCATCCACCCAAAAAGCCTCCAGTGTAAAATCCTTTATAATCAGAAGAAAGTCTCCTTGGCAAAGAGCAAATGAATGAATGAATGATTCTTCTGTTGGTTTCACCTTTTATAGTCCTTTTTAAATATCACTTCCTGTCTCTCTCCCACTTCATGGGAAACAATCATAACTTCCAAATTGCCTAGCACTGCACAGGCAGCAGTCTGTGGGATCCACCTTCTGTCCTCTGAGGGTGTAAATTCTTATCAAGAAGATTTACAATTACAAGTTCTTTACTGAGTTTCTGAGTGTGTGAACTCTTATCAAAAGAATTCCCAAGTTCCTGACTCAGTTAAAAGGGTGTAGCACTCCAAAGTACTTGATTAAGTTAAGATAAAGAAATTCCCTTTCACAATACCAAGCTCTACTCTACCCCTATGTCTATATGAAAGGTATTTGGATTCTATGAAAATATCACTGAATTTGGAGCCAGAGGACAAGAGCTCAAATCACAATTCTAATACATATTAACTGGGATATCTTAGATAAGTGACTTATCCACTCTAAGCTGTGATTTTGTCATTTTTAATATTATAAGGTTGCCTCAGATTGCTTTTAAAATATCTCCTACTTTTTAACCTTTAAATTTATAATCCTATGTCTCCTCTGCCTCCCCCCAAAAAGAACTTGCCTCTGGAAATATGAGATGATGACAATAACTCATCCATATTATTATAAAAGAAAACATACATAAACGTGAGGACCTGGATTCCATTACCATCTCTTTTGATTATTAGCTGTGTGATTTTGAGTACATTACTTAAGCTCTAAAAATCTTGATTTCTCCATCTGTAAAACAAGAAAAATGATGCTTATATTCTCTTCTAACATCCATGTTATGGCTATTATTAGAAAAATGCTTTGTGAATCTAAAAGTGCTATATAAATACTAATGCTTTATTATAAATTATTTTAAGATATAATGACATAGCAAAAATAGGATACACAATGGAGTTTGTCATGAAAAGATTTGTCTTGTATAATGTCAACAACAATAACAGTTAAGGAAAAAGAAGCAAAAATTATTGCTTTAATTTTAAAGATTAAAACAATAGAGTTATAATAGTTTTTTTCTTATTTACCTAGAGGGACTTGCCCTGTATAATATTTACAATAACAACAGTTAAGGAGGATGCTGCCACTATTATTGCTTTAATTTTTAAGATTAAAATAGTTGAATCAGAATGATATTTTTTTCTGATTTATTTCAAGTTAAAAATTGATTAAGTATTTAGTTACAGAGTAAGGAAAATAGTTCAGAGAGAATGCTAAGATGGAATAAGAAACATTGATTCATCAGAAATTATTCAAGCACATTAGCTATTTAAAAATAACTGCTCAGTTTTTAAGAATCAAGAAAATGAGATCAGAGCATCAAAGATAGAAGGTACTTTAAAGCTAATTCTCTCAAACTCCCTTTTTTGCAGATGAGAAAACTGAGGTTCATATAAGTTAAAAGATTCAACCAAGGCTCCAACAGGTAACATATAGTGCTGTGAAGATTGAATGTAGCTCCTCTGACTTGAAATGAACTTTTCCATTACATTACTGTGACTATTCAGCAACCTATATTTTTAGTAGTCAAATAAAATTGAAATTTAGAGATATTAGTTGATTTCTGCATGGTCATGTAATTGACAGTCTTTTGACTTTGCTTTATTTGTTCTTGCTATCTCAAGAGATCATTGGCTTCTACTTACCCAATTCTGGTCTTTAGAGACTGGTTTTCTGTTGTAACCTTATGATTTTCCTTTTCAGTTTGGTCTGTCCTGCTTTCCAGCTATTTAATTTTGGTTTCCAATTGAGAGTTTCTATCTTTTAAGCTGTTAATTTCCTTTTGACCTATTTCCCACTTCTCTCACCAAATCTCTTCCATCTTTCTCATGATCTAAAATTTGAACTCTTCAAGAGCTTGTGACCAATTTTCATTTTGGGGGGAAGGTTTGGATGTGTTTACTTGTTTGTTCTCCTCTGCTGTTTGCTCTGTTGTCTGGATTTTTTCTGTGTAAAAATTGTCAAGTGTTAAAGATTTCTTCTTGCTTTTTCTCTTTTGGGGCTCTTGTGCCTGGCTTGCCATTATTATTATTTATTTCTCAGTCAGAAGTCTAGGTGAGGCAGATAGGCTCTCTGCCTATGGAGCTGTGGAGCAGTTTTCACCTGAGTCAGAGAGCCATGCGCCCTCTCAGCTTTATCCTTGCAGCCACAGTTGGTCTGTACTCTCTAGGCTCCTGAGGTCTCAGGTCTAGTTGTTCTCATGGTCAAGATTCCTGGAGGTCCCTTTGCTTGCTCCTCTGCCTGAAGCTCCTTTTACAGTCTCAGGGCACTGCTTCCACAGTCATGCACCCCTCTGCACTGGGTCTCCACCCAAGTTCCACACCTGCTCTCAGAGTCCTTGTCAGTGCCTTCGTCAGTGCCTGTGTCCTCACCTGTGTCATTGCCTACCCTCAAGGTCTGTGTTCAAAGTTTGGTTCTTCAGCCTCTTGGGGTCTTAAGTCTTGCTGCTCTCAGGAGCAGGCCCTTGTGACCCCAGGTAGCTGCCAATGACTTAAAGGGTGCCCCAAACTTGCTCTAAGTCTTTTGCGCCAGCTTTGGCACTGTAGGTGGTGTGTGTGTGTGTGGGGGGGGGTTGCTCAGCTCACATTTTAGTGAGAGCTATTTCATCCCCTTATAGCATGGAAATGCCCCAATCCCATGTACCTTCAATGCTGTGCCCTGTTGTGCAGTCCCTTCATTCATCTGGGTTTGTTTTTATGTCCTCTTGAGGATTCCTATATGTGTGGGCTAGGAGAGGTTAAGCAGCTGCTTTTTACTCTGATGCCATTTTCTAAGGCAAATCAATCACTATATGCTACAAACAATTGCCTATTACTTATTAAAAATGAATTTGCAATCTGTATCTCTGTAAGGAATTTCCATAGCAAGAGTTCCCCATTCTGACCAAATAAAAGACCATTCACATATTTACATTGAAAAAAAAAAATCACTCAATGAAAAATGTTCTGTGAACATTTGATACTCTGATTCTCAGACAGTGCTGTCATCATGGTTTACTTGTACTATAAGCAATATATACAAACCACATTTCAGCACTCTATAGATGAGTAAAGAAGATTTACATGAATTAAATATTTATCTGCCTTCAGTCTATTTGGATATAAACAATGTCTCCTAAAATCAGTTTGCTTATCTCTTCTAAGTGTCCCAGAACTTTTCTTTTCTTTTTTTAAATATACACTACTATTGCATAGGCAAGTTTTCCCCAAAAATAGCGAAAACATTTTCTTGCAGAATATTATATTTCTTCTCTAAGGACTTTTTTCTTATTTTCCAGTTCTTTTGCTTTTTTCTTCTAATCTAGTGTTTTAAGAATCATTAAGTAAGATGTTGGTAATATTTAATGAATTTAAAATTTGAATAAATTTACTTGCAATGTTAATGTCAAGCTTTATTTTTCATTGTGACATCTCAAATACTTTATATGTTATTCATTTTATAACATATTAAAATCTTCTGCATGACTTGTGGAAAAGGAATTTTGAGAACTTCAGATTCATCAACTAGTCCTTATACTTACATATAGAAAATTGCTCCAATATTCAAGAAGAGCTTAACACATGAGTTAAAAATTTGCAGTTTTCCTCAATTTCCAAGCAGTGATATTACCAAAATGCCTATGACTTCTCTTGCAAGCAAATATTGCACTTAAGGTTTATCTTATAATCCTCCTTACCAAAAAGTCTCTGGATCCTACTCCCCTATCTTCTGCCTAGTAAGCAAAATCACCCTGATCTTCTTCCTTTCCATACCGATTCCATCTACCTCTTTTAACCAAATTTCTCCCTGTCACTTGTCTAATATTTTACTTCATCATTATTGCTTGATATCTTTCACAACTATCAAAAACTGAAAAAAATCAAAACTGATCTTATTAGGCAGAAAGGAGATGTCTAAGGAAGAATTTGAATTCAGGTTTCCTGACTCACAGTCAAGTGTTTTCCCAAAAAAACTAATCACTTTTTGAGCTGGCACTACTATCCTACCAGTCAATCAGGCTGAAATCACCAGTCATCCTTGACTCCTTCTTTTCCCTATATCCCAATATTTAATGCTAATATACTTTCTCTTCAATTCTCAAAGCAACCACTGCTTCCTTTTTCCCCAAAACAATTTTTTTTTTATCCTGGGACTCCATTAGGAGCATAGGGCCACAACCAGTAGGCAATGGGTCGCTCAGGGTCACCCAGCTGGGAAGTGTCTGAGCCCAGATTTGAACCTAGGACCTCTCGTCTCTAGGCCTGGCTCTCAATCCACTGAGCTAGCCCAGCTGCCCCTACTTTAGGTTGCAGTTTCTTTTAGCAGATTAGTTTTTACAGGGTGGGGTTGCTAGCCCCACGCCCAACCCTCCTCCTTTTTCATCTGGGCTAGGGACCTTCCTTAGCCCAGGAGTGGTAAGGGTGGGCGATAGGGGTCAAGTGACTTGCCCAAGGTCACACAGCTGGAAGTGTCCGAGGCCAGACTTGAACCTAGGACCTCCAGTCTCTAGGCCTGGCTCTCAATCCACTGAGGCACCCAGCTGCCCCCCACCCCAAAACAATACTCTAACTCAATTCTTCTTACCTCTTAGATGGATTTTTGCAAAGGTCTCTTAATTGCTTGACTTGCCTCTCCTTTCTCTCCTTATATCCCTCCCTCATTTCCCTTCCCCTTCCAAGTGATTGTAGGCAATTCTATCTGGGTTATACATGTATTATCTTGAAGAACATATTTGCATATTATTGTCAACAAGGAATCTAAGAGAACCCCAAATTTTAGAATTAATTTATAACCTGGAGACCCCAAGACTTTCCCCTGAGGGACGTTTCAGATTTAGGTAGTCTCAGATTCAACATTGCACGTAAGGTAAATGATAATCTGAACTCAATTAAGCACTTTGGGCATAATTCCAAATTACCATCCAGAGTGGTTAGGTTAGTGGTGGGATTAAGCAAATATTAAATTTCCTTTTATTTTAGAAGTTTTCCCTATTGTTTCAGGCCTGTTCACAAAAAGACCAACACCTAGGCAGGGACTATCCTTTCAGTATCCATTGTAAGGTAGGCACTCTAGCCTCTGACTATGGTTTCTTTCCCAAGCCTGTCAGATATTTTGGACACTCCAATTTAATTGAAGCCATGGTAATGTCAATCAATCATATTTTCCTGTCCCTCAGTTTCCCAAAAGGTATATAAGTTCCCCAAATTCTTTTGTTGTCATCTAGCACAGTGTCACTCCCAGGGATAATGTCCCCAGAGTCCCAGGGTGTGGAGACTCTGTGAAAGTTTGGGTGCCAGGCTCTGAATAACGGGTCAAATATTGGATTTATTCCTATCCTGATTAAAGACTTGGTTTTTCTGACTACTTTGGTAGATCTGTCTTATTTCCAACTTAACACTACTCTTTTTTATGTGAGTAATCTTATAAAACCCAAACGCCAAAACATAAAACCAAATAAACAAGTGAAAAACTGTATGCTTTCATTTGCATTCTGACTCTAAAAGTTCTTTCTCTGAAGGTAGAAAATTATTGCTTGTCATAAGTCCCTCAGAATTGTCCTGGATCATTGTGTTGATGATAGTAGGTAGGTCTATCACAGTTGATCATTCCACAATATTGCTATTATTGTGTTCAAAGTTTTCCTGGTTCTGCTTATTTCACTCTCCATCAGTTTATGAAGATGTTTCTAGCTCTTTCAGAACTTATCCTGTGTATTTTTTCTTAGAGCACAATCCTAAATCATAGTTCATCAACATCCTAAACTATAATTTGTTCAGTCATTTCCTAATTTCCTTTTAATTTCCAATTCTTTGCCACCACAAGAGGACCCTTACCATTTTTAAAAAAATCTCTTTGGGGTACAGACCTAGCAGTGGCATTAATGGATTAAAGGCTATACATTGTTTTATAACACTTTGGTCATAATTCCAAATTACCATCCAGAGTGGTTGGGTTAGTTCACAATTCCACCAGCAATGCATCAGTGTCCCAATTTTGCCACAAACCAAACCAAAGCAATCAAAATAAAAGGGAAACAATAAAGTGAGAAAAAATTTATACTTGATTTTCTGATAAAGGTCTCATCTCTCAAATATATAAAGAACTAAATCAAATTTATAAGACTGCAAGTCATTCCTAAATTGACAAATGTTCAAATAATTTCAATAACAATAATTAATAATTATAATAATCAATTTTCAGATGGAGAAAAACTGCTGATTCAGACCCCTCTCCTGTTGTGTTTTAGTACTCAGGGCACTGTGACCTATTTTGCCTTAGGGCTAGGAGCTTCTGCACAGGCTTCAAAGGCCAAGCACTATGGGCTTTGGTGGCTTCCTGCAGGCTGGTGCCAGGGCTTAGGACTTCAAGGGATGAATGTATGTTTCTTTGCTATTGGCTTAGGCAGATCCTGAGGACTTGAAGTTGTCTTGGTAGAGAAGGCTCGGGGATGGGAGGCCTGCATTTGTCTGTGTGCATTTTTACTTCTGATTTTCCCTCATCTCATGAAAATAAACTCTCCCTGCCTACCTTTCAATCTGTTTTCCTGAGGTGATCTACATTCCTCCATCACCTTGTTGTTTCTGTGACGCAAGTAATTTTGAGGCACTATCTTAAGGTTGAGAGAATTCTTGGAGGGATTCTAGCTTTCACTGCTACTAAGGCACCATTTGGCTCTGCCTCTTCCAACTAAAAAACCAGTAAAACATTTTTAGTAATTAAAGTTACTAAAAAGTAGAGCAATTTTTGTCTCAACACCTATTAATTTCTATCTCCATGTATGTCTTGACAAGAAGTCAAGATATGTTCCAGTAGTGGTGTCCTTCATATAGGGCTGAACTATATACTTAACTTTATCTAACACATAGATTCTCTGATACTGTGATAATAACATATTTATATACTATATTAAGATTTATATAATATTTTTACAAAATTTCTATCAGATTAAATGCAAATTACCTGTATTTTATAGATGGAAAAACAGTTCCTGAAAAGTTGAATGGCTTGTCATGATGAGTGTATAAGTATAATTTATTCAGTTCTTACCATATGCCAAAGAATCCAAAAACAAACAAACCAAAAACAAATCAGTTACTTTACTCAAAGAGCTCATGCTCAGTTAAGGGGGTCAAATATTACAAAGAAAGATAATCTATAGGGTGGAGAAAAAGTCCCAAGAGTGTTATCCATGATGTGACAGGACTGAGAGAAAAATTCCGAGGTCCTCATGATATATCAATGAGTCCCAGAACAATGTGTGGGTGGTAGATCTATAGTGCAGTTATTAAGGTCTGGAGAGCCTTAATATAGAGTGTCATCACAGATATGAAGGTCTAATGCCCCTTATCTTACCCAAAGAAATATAGTGGTTGACTCTTATCTCATCCAAGCAGTGTAAAATGTCAGTGACACAAAGAAGGTATAATGGCTCAGAATCCAGGGGGAGGATAAAGGCAAGGGAGGAGATAAAGCATTCCCCAGTAGTACTATATTGTTTTACTTCCTGAACACCTTGAAAGGAGTTTTCATTGGCAAAATAGAGAACTAGATAACATATGTCTAAAGCAACTCAATTATTCTATTTCCAAGTCAAAGCTGTGCTACCTCCATCATGCTGATTCAGGCTTTTTCCATGTGACTTATTGGCTATTTTCTGACTTTTTATTTCATTGACATAAGAAAATCAAATAAGCAAATACCTTTTTTATGCACTGGGATCCTAGTGTCCAATATAGGCAATTACAAAAGGTTGTCTAAGAAGAGTCAACTCCAACCTTCTCCTTTTTGACAGACATTAGGCAAAAGTCCATTGCATACTCAGTAGCATTTAAGTAAATCTCACAGGAAATGTTAAATAGAAGCCCAAACATTTTTTGTTTCCTATTTCTCTTACTTTAATATCACAAGATATGAAAGACCTAAAGCTGAACAGAAATCATCCTATAGTCTTTTTTGAAGAAGAATGATAAAATTCATTCATTTTCAATTATGAGCAATAGTACATGTAGCTAAAATTAAATATATACATTAAGAAAGATATGATATACTCAAAAGTGGCATACTTAAAAAAAACATCAGCTGAGGTTGTGCTATTTATTACAGCAAAGAGGATATTTTTTCAGAATGTGTATTTACATATAAACTTTAAATAAGTGGAAATAAAAAAAACTTGTATATGTAAGATTCTGCAGTTAAAAAAATAAAATAGAAAAAGAATTACTTATATTGTTAACTACTAGACTAGTATGTTAATCATAACATTCCAGCATTATTTGCTACCAAAAGATTAAAAAGCAATAGATGGAGGAAATGTTTTAAAAGCTCTCTCTAAAAATTTGCATCTGTTTTTGGCAACTACAATGATTTAACAATATACATTAAATGGAAACACCTGTTAATGACTAGGAAAATCAGCCATTTTTAATCTTATTTGAAGGCACAAAATGGCTAATTACATCTACAATTAGCTCATTATAGGCACAATTATTCCCAAGCATAATTGCATGCCAGCAAATAATTGTGAATACCAACGGGAACCTAGAAAGTGTCTTAGAAAAAAATTAGTGCTTTTGGCTTCACTACTTACTATAGATATTTTTGGCTCTGCACACTTTTAGTTGTTTTAGAAACTTTTATGATGTAAAACTCTCTCCATTATAGAAAATGAATTTTTAAGGGAGATGAGGACAAACAACTATAAATTTTATGATGCAATAATACAAATAGTATTAATCTTATAAATAAAGAATTTCATAAACATTATAAGTAAAAGAAAATTATAACTCCAGTCAGAGAGGATGGGAGTGTGCTTTATTTAAATCTATCAATGCATAATTGCTACCCCAGTGAACCACATACAAACACTAGAGGAAAGCAATTTTTTTAAGTCTAGATATTTTGGATGCACTAATCAAAAACAGGGATAATACCCAGGGATAAGATGATAATGGGTTTTAGGTAGCCATTTAGTCAGCTCCATAGTAATCTCTCATATTTTCTGAAGTATCATTGGTGCTTCCTTTTATTTGGAAATAGACTTAGCATCAATATATCATCTTTTTCTTCTAGAGGAATCTTTCCCCTTGTTTATGAAGATGTTATGTTAATACAATGTGTAAGAGTTAATATAACTATTATTTGTTATTTGCTTCTAAGTTGTTTCTACCAAGATCTGAGACTTTCCACAAATTAGCTTCTGCCCACTTTTCCAGTCTTGCCATGAAGCCAAGTAAACTATGATTATCATGTGACAGTGGTTAGCAACTTTTTGTTCCATTGAATTGTTTGTAGTTGATATAACCCTCCTAATAATTAATATATAAATGCATTTGCTAATGTTTTCTTCTATGTTTTGTAACTGAGTCATCTTTCTTATTCTATATAAACAGACTCATATAACTTGCTAGAAAATACATGCATTATTCATTGGCTGATAACCCATTTAGTATATCTAAGACTCTCTAATATATGACATATTGAACAAAGATCCAGAGTCAATATTAGCTTATACAATCTATCCATAGAATAGAAACCAGATAATGGTTCAAGAGAGTCAAAAATTAAACTACCTTAGGATTGTATGGGAATCACCAAATATCCATAATATGGAGACTCTGTAAGAGAACTTCAAATTTCATCCAGATTGCTTTAGATTGGCTGCTTGCATCTTTAAAACTGATGAGACTGAGAAAATCATTCTCATTGTAGTATCTCTTTCCTTTGAATTTTTTCCTGCCACACATTAACGTTTTAAAAGTACCCTTCTCTCCTCCAGTGAAATAAACCAGTGAAAAGGTAAGAATTTCGTGCTCCTATTATAATCTTTTAAAATAACTCTGAGAAATAAACACCAAGGAATTTGCTTTTCTTCTATGTTTAGTTATCCTCAGTTTCAGTTATGTGATCTTCATGAGACTGGATGATGTTGGAGATATGTATGAGAATCCTGAGAAGCCAGGGTGCCTGAGACCCTATTGTGAGGTAACTTTCGGTTTTTTAAATTGGGTCTGTGCTCTAAAATACCTAAGATTTTTCTCTGAACCTAATTCTCTTCCCTTCCCTTTGAAACTGAAGTAACACAAAGTAGGTGGGGGAATAATGCTTCCTACATGTTGAAAGAATAAGTTAATATATTTGTGATTAAAACTTTTGAAGTAAATATATTTGCATGAAATCTAATTTAATTGTTGGTACTTAAATGAAATTATGGTACAAGGGACCACCACCATAATTTGAAGTAACTCCACTGGTGGAGATTAGAGCCACTTTCAGAAAACCTACAAATCCTCATTCCTCTTAAGGGTACCAGAGAACCCTGGTGGAATTGTGAAATGTAACCTACTTGGCCTTTAGACAATAAGAGTCAAGGTAGTCCGTGTTACACAGAAATTAAAATAATAAAGAAATTCAACTTTACCATTGTTCATTGATTTTATATTAAGATTTATGTGGTATTGAGACAGCTAAAGGAAAAAGTGGATAGAGCACTGTGTCTGAAATCAGAAAAATTTAAGTACAAATTTGACCTCAAACATTTACTGGTTGTGTGACTTTTGGCGAATCAAATAACCTCTGTTTGCATCAGTTTTCTCACCTGCAAAATGGAGAAAATCCATCTCCCAGGGTTGTTGTATGAATCAAATGAGATAGAAATTATAAAGTGCTTAACAGAGTACCTGGTACATAGTAAATACTATATAAATGTGAGGAGTTGTTGTTATCATTATCTAGTGGACACCTATTCAAAGAATAAGGTTCTAGAATATGAATGTTTTCAAGTTTTCATTATTTGCAGGACAAAAAAATAGCTTCCTCTTTTAATATGAGGAGAATCAATCTAATTTCGTACAGAGTTTGCCTTCCTTACTCCCTCCCCCATGTGGATTATGGTTAGATCATTCCTTTGAAGGCTTTATGCTTTCCCCTGGATATGATCCACTAAAAGACAATGCCTTAATCCTGACTATTCATAGCCTTCAGAATTTATTTGAATACTTTCCTATTCACCTAATGGCATAAATACATCCTATTTCAGTGTATTCACGGCCATTTAAATTTTCAAATGTCCCAGGGATATGTGACCCTGAACTGATGAAGAGGCAAATGATTCCTATGGTGGTGAAGAAAAATGGATCAATGCAAGCTAAATCCTTTAGGGTACAGGTTGATTAACCTTTCTAATTAAGTAAACCTCCTTTTTTGTTAGGTGACCTGTAAGTGTTTAATTTTATTTCATTGTGGAAATTAAATTAAAATGATCAAGCTGAATCAGGCTTATTTATTACACAGAGTAAGATTCAGTTAGATGGTACTAGTAGCTAGGGAGCCCTACACTGGATTTCAAAGGAGACAGGGTAATCTAAGAATCCAAAGTGGCTGAATAGGTACACAGAGGTGGTTCTTTTTGCCAAAGCCCTCCCTTTTAAATGCGTACTTCTACCTCCTCCTGTCTTATGTAGAAGATTGTGTCCTCAATCACCACCACCCTCTTTCTCAAATAATCCATTCACCTTTCCTATTGGTTTATTTCTTCTTTACTCCCTTTAAATGTTTCCAAGTCTGTCATATTTTGGGCTGGAGGAATTTCCCTAGATTCTACCATTCTTAAGCCATCAGCTTATATTACTACTCCCTTTATTTTGAAGTCAATCCCCTTAAAAAAGGTTTTCTACATTCCCTGTCTCTATTGCTTCTCCTCATCTTCACTCCTCAACCCATTGTAATTTGGTTTTAGACATAACCACATAATTGAACTGTTCTCTCCAAAGTTATCCATGATTTCTTAACTGTAAATTTGATAGTGTTTTACCAGTACTAATCTTTCTCAATCTATCTGTAAAATTTAACACTATTGAATATTATCTTCTACTGGATACTTTTTTTCTTTTGGAGTTTTCATGATATTACTTTCTCCTGGTTATCCTCATGTCAATCTAGCTGCTGCTTCTCAGTTTTTCTGGTTCATCATGCACATCATCTCTTCTAATTCTTGTTATTTCCCAGTGTTAAATCCTGAACTCTCTTCTTTAATGTCTCTTTACCTTCTTTGTTGGCAACTTCATCAGCACTTAGGAGTTAAACTATCACCGCCATGCAGAGAACTCTAATATTTACATTTACAGCTCCAATGTTTCCACTGAACTTCATTACTGATTTAAGTATTATGCTTTTCAAACATCATATACCAGAGACATATTAAATTCACATGTCAAAAATTGAATTCAGATCTTTTCCTCTAAATCCTCCATTTATCCCCAAATTCCCATTTTTACTGGAAGTATTATCATCTTTTGAACATCTCAGATTTATAATTATCTCTGACTCCTCACTCTCACTACATATATACATAATTGTATATTGTTCTTAAATTATAATTCTTATAATTGTTCTTAAATCTTGACATTTATACCTTCACAATAGCTACTGCATCCCACTCTTTTTGTCCAGTCACAAACCTCCTATAATATTTCAGGCCTTTATTATCATCTCTCACCTAGATTACTGCAAATACTTCTTCAGTGGTATTGTTGTGATATATAGTTTATATGTACTTGTTGCTTCTCCTTTTGAATATAAAAACACTGGATGCAGAGATATTTTCATTTATTAAACATTTACTTTTAACTTCAACTTTAACATAGTAGATGCTTACTTAATAAATTATTTTTGTTTGAATGATTGATCACTGGTTCCAGGCTCTTTAAGGATAAGCCCTTCTAAAATGTAAGATTAAATTAATACTAATAACTCCAAGTATTATGTTTATAAGATTTATTAGTAATCATTTGAAGTAGAAGAAAAAAATAGAAGTACAAAGCTTAAACATGACCATGTGAGTAAACTTTTCTTCCAACCTCTCTCCCCAGCCTCCACAGCTGCATTCTGGGATTTCTGGGAAGAATGAGGGGCAGACCAAAATGTTATCTTTTAGAGGTAGGTACCCAGCATGAGCACATAAATGGGATTTTGGGTAAGAGAGTTCTGGGGAGAAAATTCTAATTACACAGTAACTTCTGGTGCTAGTGACTTTGTCTAGAATTGTCATCAAAAATCCCTCAATTTACACAACAAAGTCATATATTTGGTGCTTTTTTGTCATCTCATTGCTGAGTGAATTCATGTTTATGGATGGTCTTTTAATCAAAATACCAAATCTTAGCCATTTCATAGACTTCATACAGAACTGCTGTTAATTACAAAGTACAAATATAATGATGTATACCTGTCATCAACCTTTCCTATCCCTCAATAAAAATGATGTTTCTTTATTCAAATAATTTTGTTTTACTTTTTTTTCATATGTTGTTGATGATGCTAGAGTTCTACTTTTGTGGAAAATCTATGATCTCCCAATATGGCTTTGAATCTCTATTATTTTCTGGCAACTTGCCCAGAAATATCTTCTCTTCATGTAAGATTATTCATTATGGAAATATGTTAATATTTCTCATCCATTTCATTTCCTTTCATTTTCACAGGGGGAACACACTGTATTATTCACCGCTACCTTCGCAGATAGCAAAGTAACTAGGTGAAATATTTTTCAAACTCTTTCTGCCAAGTGATTGTGGTGGAGAATGTTTGATGGAATCGATGTTTTATAATGAAAATATTTGTAATCCTCTTTTTTTTATCATCAAAAACCCAAGGACTCCTTCATCCTTTCCCACAAGGCTATTACAGGTCATCTTCCTGGAAAGCTTGAAAGTGTCTTGTATTTATTGTAGTTTTCATACTTGTGATATGTTTCTAAAGTTACTGCATCCAGATGGGAATGTCAAGGAAAAATTAATATCTCTCATAGTTCTTGTGTAATTTAGATGCTCAGCTAGGTATCAACTTGAGTGAGAGTAGTTTTGGTTATCAGTGAAAATCTTTTTTTCTCACTTTCTTTTAGGTCTGACTTGGATATTGAAAAAAAACTCTATTTTCAGTTTTCTTCTGCAGATCATAGTCAAATAAATAATGTTTTCTCTTTCTTATGTCAGAATATGGTACATGGCAGAAAGATCCTATCAAGTTTTAATTGACTCTCTCACATATCTAATTTTACTTGATGACCAATATGAGATTTTGTCTTGATTTTTATTTTCCACTTCATTTTAGCTTATTTATTCTTAGAAGTAAAGCAGATACCTCTATGTATTGATTTCTATTTTTTCTTTTATTCCTTTTGTTTAAATCATCATCTTTTTGAATTACATCACTGCACCTTTTCCTAATAATTCTCTCTTTGTAGTCCAACTTTTTCTATTCATACTTTTATAAACAGCAAATTTTCTAATGCTTTCTCTATCCAAATGATACCATTAGTAAATTCTAAGTGTACCTGATGCCATTGCCATGGATTGAAATGAACTATGTATGGTACTTCTCTACAAAGTATTTTTCCCAAGAATGTTATGAGAAGAATATTTTGTCGATTTCTTCTTGAAAAAATAATTGTTAATTAATGATAAAAATATTCATATTCCTAACTTTTGTGTTCTTTGAGCATTTGATTTCTTATTTCCTTAGTTTCATCATACTTCCCCAATATATTTTTTCTATCTTGTGTCTACAATTGCACATGAATCTCAAGAGCATGAAAATATGTTGATTTTATTTGGTAGACTTCGTTGAGATCTTTGTAGAATTTCTCTTTGAGCTTATCCTCTAAAACACATAGATCATAAGTAGCAATTTTCTTCATGTTAGTCTTCTCTCAAATTGTATTATGAGCAATACAAGATGACAATTTCTCAAGACATTGTGTCCTTCTTTCTCCTATTCAATATGACCCAACTCCATCAATTTGACTTCCAAAGAATACCTTGTGAACCATCCTTGCAGTAAGTTGAAATATCATTCATTTGGTTTTTGGTTTTAATCATAGGAAAAATGTAAAAATTAATATGATCGACTTTCCTTTTGTAGCTTCTCAGCTAATTAGTTGATCATTGGCAATTAAAATCCTTAACAACCTGTATTCAGTCGTACTGAACTTAATTCTCAACTAATTGACCTATTTATTTTTCTCACACACATCATTCTATTCCCTAGTACGATGCCTACAAAGAACTTGTTCTCTTCTGGCTGAAAAGTTTTTGACTTTCATCGCTGTTTCTTGGGAATATGAGTACCCTTCAAGGTTCAATAAGAGTACTATCTTCTTTCAGAAATATTTTTGTTCTGATTTCCACTAACATTTATGCTCACCATTCAAGTCCTTATTTATTTATTTTATATTCTGTATTTATCTATGAATATGTGTTATCTTTCTTTTAGAGTATATGCTTCTGGATGGCAGATACCATCTCAAATATGCATTTACATTTGTAGCAATTAGCATAGTGGCTAAAACATTGTAAGAGCAGAACAAATGCTTTCTATGGCCTAATTAAATAATTGTTAAGAATCTCATATTTAAAATATAAGCAATAAATTTGTTTTTTACAGATCTTCAAGTAATCTCTTTCATTTTTAGCCTCCACCATGATTTTTACTATTCTATTATCATATTTGTAGAAAGTAGAAGGGATCTTGAAAGGATTCGTGCTCATTTTGTCAGTTTCATTCTTTATGTAATCTAATGATTAAAGGTATTCATCACATTGCGATCTCCAATTCCCAGCAGTAAATAATTAAAACTTTAAAAAATACTGTAATGGAATCTCATTTTTTTTTCAAGATGCAATCTCAACTATTACCAGATTCAGTTTGTTGCTGAACAAGGATCTAATTGGCCACTTCACAACCGGAAATTATCTACATTCCGCTCGAAAGAATCAAGAAATAGATGACTCGTTACTTAATAAGATGGGCCATTTTCCTTTTAGAACAAATGAGAACATTTTTCCTCACATTTAACCAAAATCTGTTGCTTAAAACTCAGTTTACCTCCTAGTTATTTCTTCATAGGCCAAAAAGATCCATTTGAATATTGTATCTATTTCTTAAACTTTCAAATATTACCATATTCCCAACTTCAATTTTTTAGACTTCATAATTTAGGCTAAAATAACCCCAATTTCCACAACTGTTCATTGTATCTCAAAGTTGGGGTTCTTTTTCCATACTAGTCACCATCCACCATATGCTCACTATTGAGATTGCTGACTTAGATATGGTCTGACTGGACTAGACTATAGAACTCTATACTTCTATCAATAAAATAAAAAAATTATATTGGCATTTTTGGTTGCCAAGTCACACTACTCACTCATTACATATTGCACAAGACAGTATTTACTCTGAGAAGTATTTTGGTTTTTTTTCTGAGTCATTTGTAAATAAAAATAATGATGAAATCCAACCATTTTGGGAGCAATCTGGAATTACACTCAAAGAATCATAGAAATGTGTACACATAATGATTCATTAGGTATATTGGAAAAGAAAGTGTATGTTCGAAAATATTTATAATAGATCTCTTTGTGGTGGCAAAGAAATGGAAGTTGAAGAGATTCTAATCAATTGGGAAATGACTAAAAAAGTTCTGGCATATGATTATGATAGAATACAAGTGTGCCATAAAAAATGAAAAATGGGTTGATTTTTTTTAAATGGAAAGATCTACAAGAAATTATGAGAGTGAAATGAGTGGAGCCAAGAGAACAATATATACAGGAAGAAAAATATTGTTTGAAGAATGACTTATGTAAATCCACCTCGGGGGCAGGAAAGCTGTTGAATAGAAATAAATAAGATATAGTTTTATTTTTAATTAATTAATTAAGACTATTTTCCCATGGTTATGAGATTCACAATTTTTCCCACCCCTCTCCACTTCCCATCTCCCAAAGTTGACAATTTCACCAGGTTATCAATTTTTCATTGTTCAAAACTTATTTCCATATTATTCGTATTTGCAATAGAGTGATAAAGCCAAAACCCGGATCATATCCCCATTGAAGCACATGATCAATCATGTTTTTCTTCTGTGTTTCTACTCCCACAGTTCTTTCTCTGGGTATAATGTTCTTTCCCATAAGTAACTCGGTGTTGTCCTGCATCACTGAATTGCTACTAGTAGAAAAATCTGTTTTATTGGATTGTGCCACAATGTTTCAGTTTCTGTGTACAATGTTATTCTGGTTCTGCTCCTTTCACTCTGCATCAATTCCTGGTGGTCTTTCCAGTTCACATGGAATTCTGCCACTTTAACATCCCTTTCAGCACAATAATATTCCAACACCAACATATACCAGAATTTGTTCAGCCATTCCCCAACCGATGGACACCCCCTCATTTTCCAAATTTTTGCCAGCACAAAGAGTGAGGCTATAAATATTTTTGTACAAGTATATTTCCTTATTATCTCTTTGGAGTACAAACCCAGCAGTAGTATGACTGGATCAAAGGGCAGGTAATCTCTTAAAGTCCTTTAGGCATAATTTTAAATCACCTTCCAGAATGGTTGGATTAATTCACAAACTCTACCAGCAGTGTGTTAGTTTCCCAATTTTGCCACATTCCCTCCAACATTTATCATTTTCTTTTGCTGCCATATTGGCCAATCTGCTGTAAGGTGGTACCTCAGAGTTGTTTTCATTTGCATTTCTCTAATCAGGATGATTTAGAACACTTTTTCATGTGATTGTTGGTAGCTTTGATTGTCTCATCTGAGAACTGCCTATTCATATACCTTGACCATTTCTTGATTGGAGAATGGCTTGATTTTTTTTTTTTATAAATTTGACTTCGTTCCTTATATATTTGGGAAATTAAACCTCTGTCAGAGAGTTTTGTTATAAAGATTTTTTCCCAGTTTATTGTTTTCCTTCTAAATTTGGTTACATTTGTTTTGTTTGTACAAAACTTTTTTAATTTGATATAATAAAAAGTATTCATTTTATATTTTGCAATGTTCTCTATCTCTTGCTTAGCCTGAAATCCCTTCCTTTCCCACAGATCTGACAGTTATACTATTCTATGTTCACCTAATTTATTCATTATTTCATTCTCTATTTTAAGTCATTTACTCATTTTGAATTTATCTTGGCTTAGGGTTTGAGATGTTGATCTAGCTCTGATTTTTCCCATACTATTTTCGAATTTTTTCAGCAGTTTTTGTCAAATAGTGAGTTCTTGTCCCAAAAGCTAGGATCTTTGGGTTTATTGAACACTAGCTTGCTGAGATCATTTCCCCATAGTCTATTCCAATGATCTACCCTTCTGTCTCTAAGATAGTACCATATTGTTTTGATGGCCACTACTTTATAATAGTATAGTAGTATTTCAAGATCTGGTACTGCTAGACCCCCATCCTTCACATTTTTCTTCAGTTATTTCCCTTGATATTCTTAATCTTTTGTTCTTCCAGAAGAACTTCATAATAATTTTTTTCTAATTCTATGTAAAAAGTTTATTGGTAGTTTGATAGGTATTGCACTGAATTAATTGTCGTTTTTATGATGTTATCTCATCCTACCCATGAGCAATTCATCTTTTCCCAATTATTTAGATTATTTAGATCTAGTTTTAATTGTGTGGAAAGTGTTTTGTACTTGTGTTCATATAATTCCTGTGTTTGTCTTGGCAGATAGATTCCTGAATATTTTATATTGCCTAGAGTGATTTTTAAACTCTTGCTGTTGAATTTTGTTAGAAATATATAGAAATGGTGATGATTAATGTGGATTTATTTTGTGCTCTGCAACTTTGCTAAAGGTGTAAATTATTTCCGCCAGCATTTTAGTTGATTTTCTAGGATTATTTAAGTATACAATAATATTATCTGCAAAGAGTGATATTTTAGTTTCCTCATTACCTACTTTAATCCCTTCAGTGTCTTTTTCTTCTCTAATTGCTACTGCTAGTATTTCCAATACAATAATAAATAATAGAGGTTACAGTGGAAAAGACATAGTTTTAGATATACACGTATGTATTGGTCAAATGATACCTTCTGTAATGGAGGAAGTGAAGGGAGAAGGAGTTAACTGACTATTTAAATGCAATAAACAAATAAATTTAAAAGGAAAAAGATGTATGTCCAAAGATTAAGACAGTGGTAAGAGTTTTGAAGAGCAACCACCTATAAAAGTATCATCAAAACTTATTTTTTAGATTTGAAAGGAAGATTAATGATTCTTCTTTTCTTTATCTTTTTCTTTTTGCAGTCTCTTCTAAATTAAAAGTAAGTTATGAAGCAAAGATAGAGAAAAGTTTGTCACTTTTAAACCATCATTCATTTTAAATCATTCATGTTTACATTTGATATTCTCATATTTCAATGTATAAAAATAATGTGCCCTTCCCCATTTCAATTTAAAGCTACAGAAAGGAACACAGATCACCCTTGAAAATATGGTGAGACAATGCCATCAATGTTATAGGCCAAATTATTGCAACTTGCTTGAGTATCTTCTAAATGTGAAGAATGTTGAACATCTTCATTTTTTTAAGCATGAAACTCTGTTCTGCTTAAACTATGATCTCCTGTGCAATGGAATGAATAATATGAAAACAGAAAGAGGATTTGAAATGTAGTCTGTGAATTTGATTTTAGCAGTAACAACCTTTGTGAATTTACTGCAAGTCATATTCATCTTAACTCATGTATCCATTTTTTAGTAATGCACTTTGTGAGTAGCATAAATAACATAAATAGGCAACACTATAACTTTGATATACAGGCACTGGCATGACCCTGCTTCACTGAAACCAGTTGAGGAAGAATGGGATTCATAAAATAGTTCTTCAAAAATAGGATGCTTAAATTCCCTCCTAAAGCAGTGATGTTTTACACATATTTCCTGGAGAAGAGGAACAATCTAGTCATTATATCCTAAGTGAAAATAGGGGAAGAAATTAACTGGTGAACTTATCTATTATGTGGTTTAACTTCTAGTCTGTTCTGTTTGGAATGGCAATACCTCTACCCAGACGGAGAAAAAAATAATAAATGCTGAGAATAAAAAGGCTATTGTGGCTTTACATTTTTAGCTCTCTCCAAGACAAATTTTCAAATCCAGAAATTCTTGTACAATTCTTTAGTAATTCTGAAGCAAGAATTATATGAGTAAAATTCAAGGTGACAATGTTTACCATTAATGAGAGGCAATATGACATAGTAACGAGAGGACTGTACCTGTTAGAAAGATGTGAATGCAAATTCTACCTCTGATAAATATCGGCTTTATAACTGTGTATGTTACTTAATCTATCAAAGTCTCAGGTACCTCTGAAGTCTGTAAGTACCAATCTATTCTAATCAGTTCATATAATTGTAAAAAAAAAGTAAAAGATATAAATATAGGATGAT
Organism: Gracilinanus agilis; assembly: GCF_016433145.1. NCBI lineage: Eukaryota > Metazoa > Chordata > Mammalia > Didelphimorphia > Didelphidae > Gracilinanus > Gracilinanus agilis. The sequence continues at coordinate 551,695,242 of NC_058132.1, read as the reverse complement.
TTAATTAGATAATGAAAATCTCACATTATTTAACTGCAAGGAGGTATTTCTATCTGTGGATTATCAAGGAACATATTTATACCCCTTACCTGTAAGAAGATCCTTTAACTGGTGATTTTTTCATTACATATTTTTACTTGTGTATCAGTAGCACCTGTCACTTATTTTACCTCTTTTCTCATTTTTTTCTAATTTGAACTCTATTCTTGAAAATTTCTCTTTTAATTAAGTTGGGCTACAAGAAAAATTATTTTAGACAAAAATTATATTTTCTTTATTAGTCCTTATCTATAGAAGTTAATAATCCAGGAGACGTAACAATTGAAGTCTCTAAATTGTGAGCAAATAAAGAGTGAAGTTGCATATCCAAGAATTAAATCTGAAAATTTCATCATAATAACCATAACAGGAAGCCTATACCAAAGAGGAGGCTACACTTCTGCAAGCTTGTAAAGCTTTGTAGTTAACTAATAGTGACTAATTGGTCAAGAGCAAAACTACTATATATTATTGTTCAGACTTAAAACCAGGTCAGGAAATTTTAGAGTAATTTTTGAGCAGTAATCAGAATTCTCCTGGTATCAGATCTCTTTAAGCACATAGACAATGTATGTGCAATTTGCCTAAGCTGTTCCCTAGGTCTTGGTATAAGATTCCTGAAAACAGCACCTGAATCAGAAAGGGCATAACAAATGAACTGGATATTACCTTTAGAATTATTCAGACACTGAACCTAAAACAACTCTGAAAGTTGTAAGTAAGGGTACAATAATAAGCACTGAACTAACAAAAAAAATCCCATCCCACACTCTAAAAGAAAAAATCCGTATGGTAATCAAGATGCTTTAAGACATAAATAAGCATCTTTAAATGTGTCTACAAGGATAGCTTAAAAAAAAGTTCAAGTTTGCATCAAAGCTTAACTATAATTCCAGGAAGATAAAAAGATGTAAAAAAAAGTTAAAATTTTATTTTATAATAGAAATGGGAGTGTTTGATTAACATTTGGAAAAGAAATTAGAATCCTGGTCAAAAAAAGAAGAAATAAGAGCTCTAGTATAAAGGACTCGAATGAAAATTGCAGCAGGACATTTTTCTTATCCTTTAACAAGCCTCAAAGCTTGTAAACTAAATGGATCAATTAGAATAGAATAATTCAACAAAGCAATGAATACTAAAACTAAGAGAAAAGACTTAACAAGTAGGAAAATAAAGTATCTCATAGCCAAAATGTTTAACCTAGGAAAAAATCAGGGAAAGATAATTTCAAAATCATTGGATTACCTGAAAATCTTTATCAATAAAAGCATAAACATCATATTTCTAGAAATCATAAAAGAAAACTGCCCATATTTCTTAGAACCTGAGTATGACATAAAAACAGAAAAATATACTGGTAATTTCATGAGAAAAGAAAACAAAAACAAAAATTAGGAATATTTCAGTCAAAATACAGATCTTCCCAAGTAAAAACAAAATAAGAATGCAAAACACAAAGAAGAAAGAACTCAATTATTCAAGAGGAAGGGCCAAGTAAGGATTACACAAGCTATACCAGAAACCACTTCAAAAAAGCATAAAGCTTAGGGTATTATATTCCTGAAAGCCACAAATGTATGCTTCAAGCAAGAATAAGTTGGATATCAGAGCAGTTAAGTTGTAGAAGAAAGATCTTCAAGTCAGGAAGATGAGTTCAACTTTAGCTTCCAGTCCTTACTAGCTATATGATCCTGGGAAAATCATTTAATTTCTTTCATGCCCCAGTTTCCTTATCTCTAAAATGAGAGACATAATAGCACCTATCTCTTAAAGTTTTGTGAGGATAAAATAATATTTCTAAAGAGTTTTATAACCTCAAAGTATTAAAAATTATATTTATATATATAATGCTTATATATATACATATATACATATAATGTTAAATATAATTATAGCTTACCTGGAAAAACTGAGTATTTTTACGGCAGGTTTAAGGTAGAAAATGGAACCTTAATAAAATAAAGGTTGTTTGCATATTCCTATTAAACCATCCAGAACAGCATAGAAGGGCCGAAATGTGAAGAAGACAGAAGAAACAAAGAGCCTGCATTCTAAGGAGGGAGAAAACATGAAAATGTATACCAAATAAACTATATAAAACATAAATAGGAAACAAGTATGAGAGTCAAGAAAATTGGAACTAAAAGTTTATGAAAGATTTCCTGTAAAAGATAGAATTTTAGTTGGAACTTGAAGGAAGTCATGGAAGAAGGGAGGGAAAGTTTTCTATAGAAATCCAGAGAAAATTGCTAGTGAAAAGTGTTTTGTTCAAGGAATAGCCAGGAGGCCAATGTTGCTGGATCTAAGAGAGCATAGAATGGAGTAAGGTTTAAGAATACTGAGAAAAGTAGTAGAGGCAGAGACTTTAAAGAATTTTTTAATGGAAAAAAGCATTTCATATTTGCCCCTAGCATCAAAACAAAGCCAACGGAATTTTTTGATTCAGATGCTGACAAGAACTTTATGAAAATCATGTTAGTGACTAAATAGAAACATATTGGGGGCAGGCAGCCCCTCTAGCAGGCTACTGCAATAGACCAGATGAGAGCTGATAGGAGGCTGCACTTGTGTTGTGTCAGTGTCAAAGGAGAAAAGAGAAGGTATTCAAGAGATATTACAAAAGTAAAATCAGGAGGTCTTGTAACAGATTGAGTATGGAAAGTAAAAAATAATGAGAGATAATGCAGCAAGAAAGATAGATTTGAGAGTCACAAACAATCAAAGAGGAAAAGAGTTCCATATGTTCAAAATTGCACTTACAGTTCTGATACCTTCTTTCTTTGTTTTTTTATACCTTATTTCTTGATTAGAAGACAAGTAGACCAGAATGGTAAGGGGGAAAAAAGGTATCAGACAAAAATATCCAAATTCTTGACTGAAGGCACCCCATCTTCACTTCCTAATCTGATTTGATTCAGGCTGCACAACTTTATCCATATGAATATTTCACCCCCAGGATAATGAAAATGAAATATAGTTTATGGAATTTATACAGAAAAGGCACCACCTCCAAATTTATTCTTTTTTTAGAGGGAAAGAAAAACCAGAAATAAGTCATGTCAGTTTCTATATAAACCATTACTGAGTTTCCTACATTCTTTTCATACTTTTTTATTTTAACATTCATTTTTGGTGAGCAAACTATCATGAGTTTTTAGTAGTTAAGAAAGTCATTGGAAAAGGCAGCAGGAAAATTAAATTCATTGTTGTAAAACCAATGAGGCATTAATATTTGATAACATATGCACACATACTTCCCTGATGATACTGAAGAATGTTTTTAATTGTTTTGAAGGGAAATGTTTCCCTGTTTAAAATAATGAAAACTATCAAAGGGATTTGGCAGACACTCAGTAAAACAACTTAATTCTTACCCTGCTGAGTGCAAGGATTTTGAAATCTAATAAAATAGAATTCAAGGAAAGTTTCTATATTTATTACATTGCATATTTATGTATTTGTATGGAGCTTGCTGACACATCAGTAGTACTTGTTTCATAAGAAATATTTTTTTTTTGTTTGGAAAACATACACCTCCCTAACAATATCTACTAGGGATGCCTCCAAGAATTTAATTTCCTCCACATAGATACTCACTGTCTCAAATTGTGATTCTTCTAAGAATTAATGGATCAGAACCTTAGAACCTTAGTGATACCCAAAATACCTGCTTTTTACATCCCACACAATAAACTGACTAATTCTAATGTTTGGAAAAGAATTACCCAAAGGCAGTTAGGAGGCTCAGTGGATAAAGCACCAAGCCTGGAGATAAGAGGTCCAGGGTTCAGATTTGATCTCAGACACTTCCCAGCTGTGTGACTCTAGGCAAGTCACTTAACCCCCATTGTCTAGCTCTTATTATTATTCTGCTTTGGAACCAATACTTAATATGGATTCTAAGACAGAAAGTAAGGGTTTAAAAAACATCTTACATAATGTCAATAGAAATTTTAAAAATATATAGTAATTGGGATGGAATTTCCCAATTCACAGGTTAGAAGTGGTAGACAGAAACTTTTTTTTTAAATTTATGAACATTATCTTTATGAAAAGAAAGTGAATGCCCTAGAGTTCCTCATTGTCACAAAACTGTCTTGCATTGTCACCTGCAGTCAAATACATGAACTAGAGAAAACTCAGGAAAGCACTCCTTATATAAAGGGCATTCCAAAAACCTTAGTACATTTTTTTGTAATCCTTACCTTTCATCTTAGAATCAATATTGTGTATTAGTTCCAAGGCAGAAGAGCAGTAGGCCACATAGCTAGGAAGTGTCTAAGACCAGATTTGAACCTAGGACCTCCCATCTCTAGTCCTGGCTCTCAATCCAGGGAGCTACCCAGCTGCCCCTTGGTGCACTTTTAAAATTGCATTTTTATTTTCAATTCCAAATTTTCTGTCATCCTCTTTGCTTACTTTACCCATTGATAGAGGGCAAAAAATATAGTACTTTTATATCTGCAATAGGCCCATTCTAGAAAAAAATGAGAAAAATACAAAGGAAGAAAAATATTCTTCAATGTACTACAAAATTCTGAGGCCAACAGTTCTTTATCTGGACATAGAAGCATTTTATATCATTTCATATCATTTGTCTTTGGAGTTGTAGTGGATTATTTCACTGATCTCATTTACTTAGGATTTCACTAATGTTTATCTTTACATCACTTTAACTAGATACATTATTGTCCTGATTCTGCTCATTCCACTTTGCACCAGTTCATGTTTTTCCTGAAACAATCTCCTTTAACATTTCTTATAGCCTAAAAATATTTCATTTTATTCATGTGCCACCAAATTTAACTTGAGTTTATAAAAAAATTTTAAATTTTATGATAAAAGATTTTCCATGGTTACATAATTCATGTTCTTAACTCTTCCCTCCACTCACCCTGTCCCCCCAACCCACGTAGCTGACATGCAAGACCTATTTCCATATTGTTGATAGTTGCACTGGGGTGGTTGTTTAGAGTCTACATCTCAAATCATGTCCGCATCTATCCATGTGTTCAGGCAGTTGTTTTTCTTCTGTGTTTCTACTGCCATAGTTTTTCCTCTGAATGTGGATAGCATTCTTTACCATAAGTCCCTCGGAATTGTACTGGGTCATTGTATTACTGCTAGTACAGAAGTCCATTACATTCGATTTTACCACAGTGTATCAGTCTCTGTGTACAATCTTCTTCTGTCTCTGCTCCTTTCACTCTGCGTCAGTCCCTGGAGGTTTTTCCAGTTCACATGGAATTCCTCCAGTTTATTATTCCTTTGAGCACAATAGTATTCCATCACCAACAGATACCACAATTTGTTCAGCCATTTCCCAATTGAAGGGCATACCCTCTTTTCCAAATTAATTTACTTATTTAGTGCCATACATATCAAACTACCAAGAAACTTTTTTACTGATTTAAAAAAAAAACTATAACAAAATTCATTTGGAAGAACAAAAGATCAAGATTTTCAAGGGACATAATGAAAAAAAAACAAAACGTGAAGGAAGGTGGCCTATACTATAAAGCAGTGGTCATCAAAACAATATGGTACTGACTAAGAGAGAGAAGGGAGGATCAATAGACTTGGGGCAAATGACATCAGCAAAACAGTCTATAATAAACCCAAACAGCCCAACTTTTGGGACAAAAATCCACTCTGACAAAAACTGCTGGGAAAATTGGAAACCAATATGGAAGAGATTAGGTGTAGATCAACATCTCACACCCTATACCCAAGATAAATTCAGAGTGGGTGAATAACTTGAATATAAAGAAGGAAACTGTAAGTAAATTAGGCGAACACAGAATATTCAAACTTGTCAGATCTCTGGGAAAGGAAAGATTTTAAAAACAAGCAAGAGTTAGAAAAAATTACAAAATGTACAATAAATAATTGTGATAACATTAAATTAAAAAGCTATCGTACAAACAAAATGAATGCAACCCTAATTAGAAGGGAATCAACAAATTGGGAAAAAAATCTCTAAAACAAAAAACTCTGACAAAGGTCTAATTACTCAAATAGTAGGAGCTATGTGGGAAGCCGTTCGATGTATTAAAGCCATTGGAGAAATAGGATCAAATTTAGGGCCTGTTATCTGGATTCCCTAAGTGACCAATCCAAGACTGAGGCAGTCTTTGTGTTTGGTCCTGATCACCTGAGCCCCAAAAGGCTCTGGTACCAGCAGGTAGGTTAATCTAAAATCAACTTGATCCCTCCAAGAGGCTATTAGGAGTCATTTAGAGAAACAGAGTCTGTAACAGATATTTTATCTGGATCCCATTACAAAATCATCGACAAGTAAAACTGTGTGTATGATTTTTCTGCACTGCATGTCAGGACAGACAGAATGAGCCATCTAAGATAAAAATCTGAGCCTCCTCTTTTGACTCAGTCTTTGATCCCCACCTTTCTTAGAATTCTTATTGGAGAGCTTTGAAGTGGCAGACCAGCATCTACTGAGTTAATGATTCCTTTCCTAACAAATGTTAATTAGATAAGAGTGCATATTCAGATTAGGACTGGCTCCTTTAGGATTTGACTGGTGAGCATCTCCCTGGGATATTTCCTCTCCCGGAATTATCCCCTGCTGAATTGGGGTTTGGAATTTGACCATTTGTCTTTGCATCTGTATTCTTTAGACTTCAATGGATTATGCGTGATTTATTGCCCCTTACCAACTCTGACTCCTTTTTGCTTGAAATGAGTATATAATAAACTCCCAAGCCCGCAGACTTTGGGACAGCATGGGCTAACCACTAGTCTAGTTGTTCTCATTTTCTTTCTCCTGCCTTAACCATCCTATGCCACCACGCTGCTCAGGACCCCAAAAAATCATATAGAGGCATGGATCCCTATAGAGCTAAATTAATTGTACAAAAAAATCAAGCCTCACATCTCTATCTCTGTCTATCAATTCTTTCTAATTGCCCTAATAGTGATAAATTTCTTCTGAGAATGTAATAGTTCATTCAATCCTGTTTTAGCTGGTGGTTTCTCACTCATGTTTTCATTGTTATGCTTCAATTGAGTTCTGTGTCTGAATCTCAAATTTCCTATTCAGCTCAGATCTTTTTTATCAAGAATGTTTGAAAATCTTTTATTTTATTATTATTTTTATTTCAAATGTTTACAAATCCAAATAAAATAAGCATTTCCATATTTGAAGAAAAACATTTTACATCAGTGAAATCACAGATCTCCTATAAGTTTAACTTACTTATATCCATATCTACATAAGAGATCCCATATAGTAGGGTCCCAATGCCTCACCTCCCTCTCCACCTAAGATAGGATATTGTCATGAGGTCAAGATGTTCATATAAATTTTCTTTCCTGTTATATCTTTCTCTTCACTTTCAGGAGATAACTTCTCGATTTTTCTACTATTTCTTTTGTGGCTATATGTAATGTTCTCCTCATTCTACTCATTTCACCATTCATTTTCATATAGTTCTTTACAGATTTAAAAAAATCAGTTTGTTTATCATTTCTTATGGTAAGAAACTGCTGGGAAAATTGGAATCTGTATTCTGAGGTGATATTCTGATATTCATTAGTTTATCAGTGCAGTATTCCACCACAACCATGTGCCACAATTTGTTTAGCCATTCACCAATTGATGGGAATCTCCTCAGTTTCCAATTCTTTGCCCCCACAAAGAAAGCTGCTCTAAACATTTTAGAACATATGCATTCTTTTTCTCTTTCCTTAATCTCATTGGGAAACCAACTTAGAAATATGTTGGGTTGAAGAGTATACAAAGTTGTATAATTCTGGGTGTAATAATAAATTGCTCTCCAAAATGATTGGATCAGATCGCAGTTCTTCTAACAGTACATTAATTTCTCTGATTTTCTCATGTTCCCTCCAACATTTTTCACTTTGCCCTTTTGTAATTTTAGTCAGTTTGGTGTGTAAGATGTAAAATATCAGAATTGTTTTGGTTTGCATTACACTAATCAGTAGTTTTTTGGAGCATTTTTTATATAGCTATATATGGCTTTGATTTAATTTGAAAAATGTTCATATCTTACACCCATTTATCAATTTGGGAATGACTCTAATTCTTGTAAATTTGACAAAGTTCACTTTTTTTTTAGAAATTATACCTCTATCTGAGGGGGCTTTCTATAATTCCCCCCAAAAAATTTTTGGCTTTCCTTCTAATGTGGGTAGCATTTATTTTATTTGTATAAAATGTTTTCAATTTAATATATTTAAATTATTTATTTTTGATTTCACAATGTTCTCCATCTCTTTTTGACTCATAAATTCTTCTCTCATCCATAAAGCTGATAGGTACTGTGTAAAATTAGCATAAAAGTATAACTCATAATTGGTAAATGCCCATTACGGTAGGACACATAGTGACTGGGTGACTTTTTACTTCTGGAATGGGTGGGCAGAAGCCCCCCTATGTGGCTTCTGACCTGCTGGTTTGTCATGATTATGTGCCTGGACCTCAGAACACATGATTCAGATTGTCCATTCTAAAGAGGAGTGTTAAGAGAGTTTTTATTAATTTCTCCTTTTTTGTATTTAAGAGAAAAAGGAATAAGAATTTTTAGCAAGAGACTCTCTGCTGTGCTGCTTGGCAGTTGGTGACAGAAAGGTGTGGCTGAGTGTGGTTTGTAAATTGCAGAATGTTGAAAAGAGCTTTTTATCTCTGGAGGAAGAGTGTGTGACTCACTCTCTCTGGGACTGTGAGGAGACTGAGAAATGGATTTAAGGCCTTAACAAACTTATTAATTATTAATAATTTGGGTAGACAGGTAGATAGGTAGTGTTTATATTTTTAGATAGAAAGAGTAGGAGAGTAGGCAAGAGCTTCACCCTAGCAGAAGATACTCCCCTCTAGGGCAGAAAAATGTGTTTTCTTTTTAAGAAAAATTTAGTTAGGATTGGGATTTGGGGATATAATCTATTATAAGATTACTTTCCTTCTTCCTATTTCCTATCTGTATTTCCTAATAATAAACTAAATGCTTTTGTGTTTAATAAACTGAACACTGATTTTTTATTAAATTCTTCCCCCCCCCCCAAATTTAAACCTTCACAGAAGTAGATGTAAAGTCACGGGCAAGGTATAAGAGCTAGGACAAGCAAGTAATTTTTTGCCATTTTTTGGACTTCTGAAAGGTGTTCTCTCTCTCCTGAGAGGCCTCTGGGCACTTATCTATGTAAGCCATCTCTAGAAAAATGTGCAGTAGGGGTCCCACTGGCAGGCCACTGACCATGCTCAACTGGGAATCCAGGAACTCAAGCTCTTTGGCTCAAGTCCTTTACAGAAAACAACTTCACTTCTTGGAGGGTCTTAATTTGTTTGGCCCTATCATGTAGATAACTGAATCCTTTGGCTCCAGCTTGTGAAATGGATGAGGGCCTTTGAGGAATCTAGGACTTGATAAAGAAAATAGCTGGAGACATTAGGAAGTTAGGCTGATAATATCTTCTTTCTTTCTCTTTACTAATGAATATTTATAATTTAGGATAAAGTGACCAACATTAATTTTTATTTATAGCAGTAGTATATTCCATATTCCCTGTTCTTCTAGGGTATCTCCTTTTATATTTAGTTCATGTATCCATTTTGATCTTTCTATACTTAGTTTCTGTCAAACTAGTTTTCAGTTATCCCAGCAATTTTTCTCAAAACAGTGATCTGCTATTCCAATATCCTGGATCTATGGTCTTATCAAATACCAGATAACTATAATATTTTACTGCAGTTTGTTGTATTTTCTTCCACTTCTCTACCTTTCAATTTCTTAACCAGTAACAGATAGTTCTGATAATGACTTCCTTATAATTCAATTTGTAATCTGTTTTTGCTAGACAAGTCATTTTTTAAGTTAATTCCTTTGAAATTTTTGATCTTTTATTTTCCACATAAGTTTTATTACTATTTTTAACAATAAAATAATTTTCGGAGAATTTAATTGAGATGATTTTGAATGATTAGATTACATTAGGGAAGATTGCCACTAAAGTTGCATTGCTTTTGCTGAGAAAGTAAACTCTTTTCTGTTCTTATTCAATTCTCTACAGATATCTGTCATATTTAACTTATATAAGATTCTATTTATCTCCTTGACTCCTTTCTTATTTGGGGGGGGGGTTAGATTTATCTAGTTCTGCAAGGAGGAAATTAATCTCACCTATTATTATTATTTTTATCTATTTTTGTCTGTAACTCAATGTCATTTTTCCTTAAAAAATTGGATGCTATAATATTTAGTGTATATTATTTTAAAATTGATAATACTTTGTTGTCTATGACACTTTTATTTTCCTCTTTATCCTTTTTGATAATATCTATTTTATATTTAACTTTGTAAGAGATCATGATTGCTACTATGAAGATGAGATTAACTCTTCCCAGCCTATTTAGATTTTAGCCACCAGGAATGTATACATCCCCACTTAATCTTAAGTGGGTGGGGGGAGGTCTATGACCCACATGTACTGGTGAGTGACAAATCAAAAAAGACTGACAACCCCCTGGGCAGTCCCGAAGCAAAACTAAGCTTCAATTGGTACATGTAAAAGTAGAAGGAAGGCACAGGAAGTGATGCAAAGAACTGCCTTTAAAAATGGTGGCAACCTCCTGTGACCAGCTTTGTTTCCTATGAACTTGGCCTTTGAGGAGCTCTGGCTTGGGTTCTCAGACTGCTCTTGGATTTTCCTTTAGGACTACCACATGGGTGAGTGAAAAAGGCTGACTCACTTTCCTGGTTTTTTTGAAGGTACTAGCCTCCAGAGAGGCCCCTTGTCTGGGAGGAACCCTTCTGGCTAGAACTCTTGTTTAATTTACCTTTGTGGCCCCCTTTGCTGAGACCTCTAAAGTCCTGCCTGGCTTAGACCAGGCAAAGTAATTCTCTCTCTCTCTCTCTCTCTCTCTCTCTCTCTCTCTCTCTCTCTCTCTCTCTCTCGCTTTCACTCTATCTATTTTGTAAATAAAATACCCTAAAAAGTCATTCTGATTTGAGTAATAATTTAGTCCAAACCTTTAATTTTTAACACTTACACTACCTCTGTTTTCATTGTATCAGCTAAGGCATAGTGTATTCTGCTCCAGCCCTTTATTTTTATTCTTTATGTGTCTCTCATTTTTAAATGTGTTCCCTGTAAATGACATATTTTCAGGTTTTGATTTTTCATTCATTATGGAATACATTTTCATTTTTTGGATGAATGCATCTCATTTCATTCAATATCATAATCAATAATTGTGTATATCCCTTCATTTTGTTTTTCCTCACTCTTTGTTCTATTTCTTTCTTTTTGCTATATTAGTCCTCAGATTTATCATACTCTGAGTTCCTCATTTATCCTCTCACTTCTCCCTCCTATTTATTGATTGTATGTATTTCCCATTATTCCTTCCTTTTCTTATTCCTTTGCCCTCTTCTCTTAATCTATTCTTTCTTATCTTGGTCCTTCAGTACTGTAAGAGCCTTTCCTTTGTTTGGTCCCTTCCTTATCCTTTCCAAGGGACATCCTTATCCCCTCTCCTTTCCCTCTTGTTTCTCTATACCTTAAGAAGATTTTTACTCTATGTATTTTGCATGTTCTCTATCTCAAATCAGAAGAGAGTAATGTTCTAGGACTGCCTGCCCTCCACCTCCTCCTCCCCCTTTCTGTGTCACTTCCTTCACTCATTCCTCCTCAATATGAGATAGTCATTTCACATGAACTCCTCCTGCTTTAATGTATTACCATTCTGGCTCATTCCACTGCATTCATCTTGACCTCATGTTTTCCCTCTTTACAGACCCCTTCAAAATACTTAGGCAAGGGTCTCTAAATAACATTTTTCTAGTCTTTCATCATTACCTTTGTATGTTTTGGTAGATTAAATTTTCTCCTGAGTTCCAGATTTCTCCCCATGAATAGTTGAAACTCCCTTAGTTCACTAAACGGTCATCCCCCCTCCTTTTATAGTTATTCTCAGTTTTGCTAAATATATTTATTCTTGCTTGTAAGCCCAGTTCTTTTGCTTTACAAAATGTGTTCCATGTCTGACTTCTTTTAATGTTGAGGCTGCTAAATCTTACTGTAACTCTGTGGTATCTGTAGCTCCACAGTATTTAAAATTTTTATTCATCTTGTTGCTTTATGGTATTTTTTCTTTGCTATGGGAGCTACAGAACTTAATGATGTTCCTGTGCATATTCATCTTTCGTTTACTTCATGGTAGTGATTGGTAGATTCTTTCAAATATTTTACTCTCTGATACTAGGATTTCTGGGCAGTTTTCATGGAACATGGTGTCTAAACATTTTTGATTACAGGTTTCTGGGTGTCCAGCTATTCAAATACTGTCTCTCCTTGATCTATTTTCCAGAACAGTGGTTTTTGTGATAAGATGTTTCATATGTTCTATTATTATCTGGCATTTTGTGATCCATGATCTCTTCCTCCCTCTCAATCTCCCCCATTCTCCAAGATAGCAGATAATATGATATGTTATACTTGTGATATAACACATTTTTCCATGTTCATCATATGACAGAAGACACATTAGACTATTGAAAAGGTGATACGAGAATAAAGTGAAGAATGGCATGTTTCAATATGCCTTCATTTTTTAGTTCTTTGTTACCACAAAGAGATGCTATGAATATTTTTGTACAATTAGGTGCTTTTTCTCTAACTTTAATCTCTTTGGGATACACACCTAGTAGAGGTTTTTTGTTTTTTGTTTTTTGTTTTGTTTTTTTTAACCCTTGTACTTCAGTGTATTGTCTCATATATGAGGTGGAAGATTGGTAAGGGTGGGCAATGGGGGTCAAGTGACTTGCCCAGGGTCACACAGCTGGGAAGTGGCTGAGGCCGGGTTTGAACCTAGGACCTCCTGTCTCTAGGCCTGACTCTCACTCCACTGAGCTACCCAGCTGCCCCCACTGAGCTACCCAGCTGCCCTAGACGTTTTGCTGTGCCAAAGGTTGCTGGGTCATAATCAGATGGCCTTTTGGCCATGACTCAAAATAGCTCTATAGAATGATTATATCACTTCACAGCTCATCAGCAGTTTATTAGAATCCAATTTTTCCACATCCCTTCCAAAATATATCATTTTCCTCTTGGTCATATTAGCCAGACTTAGAGGTATGAGGTGTATACCTTAGAGTTGTTTTAGTTTACATTTCTTTAATTAATAGTGATTTGGAGCATTTTTTTGTTTGACTAGAGATAGTTTTAATTTCTTCATCTGAGAAATGCCTGTTCATATCCTTAGAGCATTTTTCAATTAGGAAATGCTCTATATTCTTCTAAGTTTGAAACTGTTATCTACATATTTGAAAAATGAGACCTTTATCAGAGAATACTTGCCATAAGAAAGTTCTCAGTGTGTTTTTGTTGCACTGTTTTTGTGCAAAAAAAATTTGCTTTAATATAATCAGAGTTATTTTACATCTTATAATGTCCTCTATGTCTTGTTTGTACATAAATTCTTCCCTTATCCATAGATCTTCTAATTTAGTTTTTATTCTTTATTTCTAAATCATGTATCCCTTTTGACTTTACATTCCTATATGGAATGAGGGGGTTGGTTTGTGCCTATTTTCTGCCATACTATTTTCCAATTTTCCCAGCAGTATTTTACTTTGATTTACATTTATTTTTCTCCATTCAAAGTCTCTTTCTTAAGCTCTTCTAGGAATTTTGTTGGGATTATTTAAAAAATTATTTTTATTTAAGGATTTTCTGATAGTTATTTTCAAGCCTTTGTCTTCTGAGTTTGTCTTTTGTTTCCTTCCCCATCATCATAGAAGCTTTCAAAATAATTTTTGTTATTTTTTTGCTTATTTTTCTGTTCTATGTTTTGATTTTGAACTTTATGCTATAGGTGGTCTCTGCTTAGGGTGTCTCTGGCCTGAGTGTCCATATTTTATATTCTTCTAATGCTTCTATATCTCAGTGAGGGACTGAAATTTTTAACCTATTCTTCATCCCCCCCTTATTAGAATGTAAGCATAATGAAGCCAGTGGCTGTTCTTAATTTATCTTTACTTGTATTCACAACATTTAACAAAATGTCTAGTATATAATAAGGATTTAATAAGTCTTGTCTTGATTTGGTCAGATATTATAGTTTGTATTAATGTTCTGCATGGGAATTAGACTAGAAGACCTTTCAAGTGCTTTCCAAATCTGTAATTCTATGAATCTGACATTCTATTATTCACTTGAGTGGCATCATTAGAGTGTTAATAGTAAGTCAGGGAAGGAATGAAGAATCTGATTACATGCTTCATCAACATTTAGCATTAAAAGGCATTGGGGAAAATCTGTCTTTTATAATTCTTTTTCAATCCACATCCTTCGAATATAATTCCATGCTAGTTATATGTGTCTTTTATTTTATTTGAGTATTTCTTTTTAAGCAGTACAACATGGAAAACGAAATGGGCAGCGGTTTCAGCATTTTTTTAGATCAGTTGATTAGGAATCAGATTTAATTAAATTTCTACCTTCCAAGACAAATGATTTTCTCATTTTTCCCCACAACTTTTTAGGCTTGTTATGATACACAATATAAAAAAAAAAAAGAATGGGTAAGTTTTTTTGTTTTATTTTTTCTATTTTATTACTGTTTGGCCTTTACCAAACAAACACACAATACCCAAATAAGGTTTGAAGACAATCAAAGGAGAACAACTATTGCTTGTTTGTGGAATGCAATTTGTAGAGACATTTTGAAAACTATTGTTGCATAGGTTGAACTTGAATTGGAAAGGTGAAAGGAGTTTAATTTGCCTTCTGTCTCTTTACACAGGATTTAACATTATACTGTTCACTAAACAGGGTAATTACCACAGCAATCTTTACAACACATATACACACAGTATGAATTACAATCGCAGTCTGGGAAAGGACATAGAGGCAGGAGGACTTAGAGTTTCAGAAACATTTAAAAATAAAATACAATCATTTTAATACTTAATTTCGAAATTTCAGGAAAAATGAATAATAAATTTTCGCAGTGACCTAGTCAAGAACACATATTGAGATAAAAATTCAAAAAATTCCATCAAATCATAAGTAATATAATATCTTTAGTTTCACAGCAGATTAAATAGTTTTGCTAACCCTCTTATGACCATAATATCTATAGAAGAGCACTGAGATTTAGGGTACTTAGATCCTACTTCTGATTCTATGAATCTTGTTTAACTCCTTGTAAATAACTTCAATGGATGAAAAAAGGAATATTTCACATTACTATGTGAAACCATTTCTTTAATTAATAAGCTAGTAAATTTCTACTTCAGTCTTGCTATTATAAGTATAAAATGACATATTTTGATCAACTGAAGGTTTTTTAAAAAATTATGCTAGCCAGAATATAAGTAAAATGCAATGTAGTATAATATACATATATATTATACTACACGTATATATATAATGTAGTATAGTAGTATAATATATATATATATATATATATTTGTATATATTATACTACACGTATATATAATGTAGTATAGCTTACCTTGGAATAAGAAATAAGATGATTCCACTCCAGCTTCTTACACTTACTAGTATGATTAATGGAAAGTCATTTCAACTTCTTTAAAACTCAGTATTTTCAACTGTTAAAAAAACAGATTGGATATGGTAGACTCTAAGAAACCTTATAGCTCCAAATCTAGCTATATATTATATTTTCCTTAGAGTATTGCTATTTAGCATTTTTATATGAATTTTATACTTCACACAAATTGAAGAAAAGATATTTATTCTAAAAACTACTTTAAAAATTATTTAGTTTCAAGATTAATGATAGTGTAATTATGTAAATCCGAAGTCCACCAGTATCAATGCAAAAAAGATAAAGACAAATAAATAAATCAGTTTCTAACAAATAATCTATACCCATGATGCCAAATCTATGGTACAAGTACCCAAAAAGGGCACACAGAGCTGCCTCTGTGGCCACGCCTACAGTCACCTGCCAGCCTTTGTTACTAGAAATCCAGAGGAAGTTAGGAAGTAGCTGTTCCCCTCCCCCTCTCCATGTGTAGGAGGACATCAATCACTACATCTGCCCCTCCCTCAGCAGCCCCTCCCCCCTGTCTGGGATAAGGTACTGGGGGAGGGGCTGGGGCAGCTCACATTCTGTGTGAGGGTGCTCCATAGATGGTGTCCTGTTGAGTCTGTGGTGAAGGTGATTCCCGTGGTGGGGTTGGAAAGGAGCTAGTTTTGAGGGGAACATAGCCCAAAGTGTGGCACGGAGCTAGATGGGATTGGAGCTGGAGTGGGGCGGACTGTTCAGGCCACTTCCCACCACTCTCATCATCCACTCCACAGCCCAGCAGTCCAATGGGAGTGCTTCCTCTCTCCCCATCTGGGGTATGGGGGAGTCGGAGTTGGGGGGATTTTTGGGGTGGGCACAGCACTTGGTTTGGGGGATGTGGTGGGGGTGGGGCCGGATACTCTATCTCTAAAAGGTCCGCCATCATTGATACACTTCCACTATGCTAACTGGCTGATGCATCACTAAAAATGATGCATGTACTTATTATTTATTTATAATAATAATAAACATAAAACTTAATATACTTAAAACTTAATAACATACATAATAAGATAAAGATAATATAAAAATAATGAAATTATTATTATTATAAATTATTAATATTATCTTTGGAAGTAATATCGACAGTTGACAAACCCATGCCAAGGCTAACCCAAAAAAGCAGTTTCATTTAAAAACAAAACAAATAAAAAGACAAAGCAAGTAACTGCTGCCCCACATACCATTGACATGCATCTTCCCACAAATTTCCATAGGAAAAACTCCATCATATCCCTTAATCTTTCCCATTGCTAATGTTCACAAAGATCAAATGATAAACACACAGCACAGGGACAGAGGTAGAAAAGTTTAATTGACCTTTATATTAAGGCCATCAGTCTTGTCAACTCCATGAACAATTGTTTTTCTAGGAGTACAAACGTTCTCTTCTTACCCCAAAGGGTATACTGACATAATTGGGATCAGAGAAGGAGAAAATGGAAACAATAATCACCATTCAGGTTCTCTGTCTTTTCCCAAAGTATTAGTTGCCAAGAACCTACTGTGATGGTAGCTGGGTAAAAGAATGATAGCTGATTGATTTATGAAAATCACTGGCTGCTACCACTCTGTCTCTACAGTCCTAGGCTTTCACTTGTAGCAAAAGGGATGAAAATATGACAGAGGATCAGGGATTGTTTGGGAGATTTTTCATACATTTAGAAAAGATTCCATCTGTGCACAAGCAGTAAAACCTAGGCAGATCTCTTATTTCAAAAATCTAAACACAATCTTTAAGAAGCTTTTTGAATCTGAAAATATCTTCCTTATCTTGCCAACCTAATTTCATAACTGAATCATGTTTATCAATCACTAGAAGCCCATTAAAATATTTAAATTGGAAAAATGTGTAAGAACCTTTGAGTTATAAATAATTGAACCTATTTCACCCAATCTGGTAGACCTAATTCTAGCAGGATAAACAAATGGAGTTCTGTTCTTTATTTTTTATTAATTCTTTAATTTAATGTAAGAAAGAGAGTACTCTAAAATTTGGAGAAATTAACAAGATAATTAAATTAGAGAGTTTTTTTTATCATAATCTGACATTTCTAAGTAGTTATTTTTATAATTATTTTTGTCTTTTTGTTTTACTGATAGCTTTAAAAATTCATATCCATTACAGACATCTAACTTCATTATATTTTAGATCATGATATAATAATTATGTCTCATATTCTATTTGATATATAATATAAATGTCACTCCCTCAGATATTAAGAAGATTGAAAAACAAATTTAGAATAAATTAACAAATTAATTGATCACAACAGAAAGCATATGTGATATTTCATATCTATGGTCCTTCACCTCTCCCTGGAGAGAAGGTACAAATATAGGGCCAAATTTGAACATTAACATTACAGAAAGTTCAGTTTTTTAGTCTTTTGTCCATTTATATTGTAGTCATTTTGTATATCAGTTTTCTAGCTTTGTTTATTTCAGTTCGTGTAGCTCTTTCCATGATTTTCTAAAATATTCTATTGTTTTCCACAGTGCAGTAACATTCCCTTGCATTTGTGTTCTTTTCCATTATATCAATCTTAGACAGTTTCTGTAATAGATTCTTCTCCAGTTT
Source organism: Gracilinanus agilis (assembly GCF_016433145.1). Classification (NCBI taxonomy): domain Eukaryota; kingdom Metazoa; phylum Chordata; class Mammalia; order Didelphimorphia; family Didelphidae; genus Gracilinanus; species Gracilinanus agilis. The sequence goes on along the minus strand of NC_058132.1, from coordinate 551,677,042 downwards.
TGTGGCAGTTATTAGAGTTTATATTACTTGGATTCAACTCTTGAGACCCCAGTATAAACTCCATGTTAAAATCTGAGACTATAGCAAAATTCAATTTTTCCTGGGTATTTTTTCCTGGGGAGCTAGGTGATACAGTGGATAGAGCATTGGACTTAGACCCAAGAAGACCTGAGTTCAAGTTTGCCTTCAGATATTTACTTTCTCATTGATCTTGGGCAACTTCAGCCTGCTTGTCTAGTGTCCTCATCTGTAACATAAGCTGGAGAAGGAAATGGCAAATCATTCCAGATTCTTTGTCAAGAAAACTTCAAATGGGATCAAGAAGAGTCATGCATGACTCAAAGAACTGGACAAAAACAAACATTTTTCTTTCCATACTTAAGTGACTCTACTTTATGTAGCAGGTCTTTTTTTATTCTGAGCAGCTTAATGGAGAAGTAATCACAGGGAAATTTATGAGAGTATTTTATGCTCATACCTTCTCAAGGAAGGAATTTCCTTTATAAAATCCTTGACATGTTCAACCAATCACTTTCAAATGCATACATTTTTTGACAGCTCTCACAATTAGGAAATTCTCCATTTATTTTGAGAAATTTTGTCTCTGTTTAATGCTCATGTAAATTAATTCTGGGCATAGAAGCTTTGGCCAGACATAACATTACAGTCCTCATTTAATCTTTTATATGTATATGAGATAAGTCAAGTTATTCTTGTACTTAATAACTGATAACATTTGAATAAAGTGAATATATCTTATTTCCTTCCACCTCCACTTTAACTCCACAGCTCCAATCTATATTCCGCTTCCCATTCAAAACTCATTCAACTTTTTCTAACATGACATAATTTTATACCCTATATGATCTTGATCATCTTCTGAATGTGCAATATTCTATTTAAAGAAGGAGTGAAAGGATAAAAATCAAGGATCAAAATGGAAAGCATCTCTTAAATGCTTACTTTGTTCTGAGTACTGCATTATGCACTGTCAAAATTATTCCAAATTTAAGAGAGTCATGATCTCAAAGGACTTACATTGCATTTTAATTAGAGAGACAATAGGTATTCTTGAATATTGGCCAGAGAGAAGTAATATGTAGTGAGAGTGAGTGGATCAATAGGGGAGTAGATTGACATATGCTTTGACTTGATTAATGTGATTATATTCTCCCTATACTATCTTCAAGTTCCTCTCAATTTTCTATGAATGTAAACTTCAGATAGGTGCAAAAACACATTGGTTTGTTTTTTTTTTTAATTTTTTTAAACCCTTAACTTCTGTATATTGGCTCCTTGGTGGAAGAGTGGTAAGGTAGGCAATGGGGGTCAAGTGACTTGCCCAGGATCACACAGCTGGGAAGTGTCTGAGGCTGGTTTTGAACCCAGGACCCAAAAGGCCTAGCTCTCAATCCACTGAGCTACCCAGCTGCCCCCAAAAACATATTGTTATAGGAACTTCCTTGAGTATAAATTGATGAGCAAGGTGAAATTACAGTTCTAGATTCAGCAGCAGCAGCAGCAGCAGCAACTTGGGTTAACAGATGATCATCTCATTTTTGTACTACTCTTTATTATCCTTCAGATAATGCATAAAGTCCAAAATATCAATATAGGGAATAGGTTTGATGATAGATATTGGATTCATAAGGAATTTTAATTTAGAATTTGTTCAATATAACTTTACCATTACTTTTCATACATACATATTGAGATATAGAAGCATATTGAGATGAGAAGCATTGACCTAAGGGACAAAAATGTCTGAAAATCTTTTAAGTTTAATTTGCATTATTAACATTTTACTTTTCACTTTCTTAAGTCTAGACAATTTAAACAATATATGAAACTCATATTTCTATTATTTTATGATTCTGAGATGTAAATTTTCACATAAAAAATTAACATTCCTCAGAGACACTTGGCTGCCCTGCTCTCTTGCTTTTTTTCTCCATCTACTTCTCTCTCTGTTAGTCTCTTTTTCTCTATCTTTGTCTTTCTATTTCTCATTTACTGTCTATGTTGCTTACTATTTTTTTTTCTTTCCCCACATCCCTTTATTTATTATTGTATGTTTCTTTTTCTGGATCTTTCTGTTATTGTGTCCATTGTGCTCTCTCTGTGTGTCTGTCTCTGTGTCTGTCTCTCTCTGTTTCTGCTGTCTCTCTGGCTCTCTCTCTCTGTCTTCCCCCACTTGGAAACTGCTGTAGTTAACAAGTGTATGGATTTTGGAGGTATAATAATGCTTCTTGATTCACTATTTCTGTTTACTTTCATAAAGGCTTGCCAGTCATCTTATTCATATACACTTGCTCTCCTGCTGGAGTGAATAGTTTATAGCATTTTATCAAACAAATTTAAACCTAGTGACAGATTTCAGCTAATTGATATTGGTAGTGATTGGAAATAGCTGAAATTTAATAATGATTTATAATAAAAAATATGATAAGACCTTAACGTGGGAATCTGCTAATGATATTGGATTATCCTGACATTCTTGGATATATGCTTAAAGAAAAGTTTTCCCTAAGAAAAATGTCCCAGCTATTCTAAAATATCTTAATTTTCAAGGACAAGTTGTGTAATTTCTCTTCTTCAAATAAGTGATCCTTTTAATGAAATAAATAACAGCAAGTAGAGAAACCTTTTAAAACCTTGAGTTTATAATGGCAGTACCCAGTAACCTTTAAAGGTAAGGGACTGGAGGAAATTATTAAAATTCTCTTAACTGTAGCAAAATATGTCTTGAATTCACCTATTAGCAAAACTAAAGAGTACATGAAGAACATGATTAGATTAGAGCTCAAAGCAAAAAGCAAGTTGTAAACTAATAAGGTGATGAATAAGTTCCCTTAAGGCAAATATTAAAAGCATTCAGCATCACTTCTTACTGTTGAAGGAATTTTGACAATTCCCTTTAGAAATCACTTTAAAAAGTAATTTACCAAGCTGATTAAGCCAAAATATTGATTTGAGCATCTGCAGGTTAATATAAAAGGCTACAAGTCAAATGGTAGTCTAAGTTCCATTCTTAGACTTTCATCTGGTTGTATTATAGCCTCAAAATATAGTGTTTCCTGATATTTGTAGACATTGAAAGATTTCAAAATATTTTCAATTCAGTTTTATTTGCTTATTGATAATCTACCCTATGCAAAACACAGTGTATAAGAGGAAAATGTTTGTCTTTGCAGAGTCATGCTAAGGGAAACATTTCACTTATTTCACTGTGATCAAAGCAGAACAAAGACATAGAAAGAAGCAAGATTTAAATTAAAATCTTCAAAATCCTGGGGGCAGCTGGGTAGCTCAGTGGATTGAGAGCCAGGCCTAGAGATGGGAGGTCCTAGGTTCAAATCTGGCCTCAGACACTTCCCAGCTGTGTAACCCTGGGCAAGTCACTTGACCCCCATTGCCTACGGTTACCACTCTTCTGCCTTGGAGATAATACACAGAAGGCAAGGGTTTAAAAATAATCTTCAAAATCCTTCTGTTATAATCCTTGCCAATGATTTAGTTCAGTACAAGGGACATGGCCCTAATCTTGGTATTTTTAAAAGCCTTAGCAATTTTAGTTATAAAAAGATTTGTATAATATAGTCAGGGATAGTATTTTCCCTTTTTTCATTTAGAATTTTTTTCCATGGTTAAATGATTCATGATTCTCCCTCTCTTTTCCTCTCATCTCCTGAAGATGTTCAACTGGGTTATACATGTATCATTTTTCAAAACTTATTTCCATGTTATTCATATTTGCAGGAGTAATCTTTTAACATCAAAACCCTAATCATATCCCTATCAAATTACACAATCAATCATATGTTCTTCTGCATTTCTGTTTCCACAGTTTTTTCTCTGGATGTAAATACTGTTCTTTCTCATAATTTCCTATGGATTGTCCTTGGTCGTTGCATGCTGCTAGTAGAAAAGTTTATTACATTCGATTGTGCCAAAATATACCACTTTCCGTGAACAGTGTTCTCCTGTTTCTGCTCCTTTCACTCTGCATCAGTTCCTGGAGGTCTTTTCAGTTCACATGGAATTCCTCCAGTTCATTATTCCTTTCAGCACAATAATATTCCATCACCATCAGATACCACAATTTGTTCAGCCATTCCCCAATCAAGGGACATCCCCTCATTTTTGAATTTTTTGCCAGCATAAAGAGTGCAGCTATAAATATTTTTGTACTAGTCTAGATATGATTGGAGAACAAATTGGTTTGGAGAAACAGTTACTTCAAAAGAAAGTAACCCCAAAATAGAGAGCAGAAAATTAAAACAGACAATAAATAAACCAGTGAAAGAAATAATGATCAGGACATAGTCTTAGCTCAAGAAAGCCAGGGTATAATGAGTAGTAGGAGCACCGAATATATTACATAATATGGAAAATTAATATTCAACTGGGACATTTTTGTGAAATAATTTTCTCTTTAGGTCCCCCCTCCTAGAACAGCCTGATTCTAAGGTCAAGATGAAATAGTTTCTCCTGCAGGCTGTGAAACTGGGTTGGATCCTCCCTTCTTTTGTTTATATCTTAAAAAGATAACAAGATTAAGGGCAAGGCTGGGAGCCTTCATGAATCCTGTTTAAGAGTATGCTCTGTATCCAAGTTGGACAGATCCTCTGGCAAGGAGAAAAGGGAGTATTGCTGTACTCCTACTATGGACAAAGACCTTCCTTTTCCTGTGATAAAGTAATGAGGGAGGAGTTCAGGTCTCTTAAGTTCACCTCTTTAGTGGCTATTTACTAATCAGAGATGTTCTGGGAGGTCAAGGGGAGGGACTAAGGAATGACATCACAAGTGGGATATTAAAGCTTTTGCTAGAAGTATTTGGCCCCTTTTGACCCATTCTTTTGCCCCACTGGCTCTCTTTGACACCCATTCAGGTTGGGAAGGCAGTCAATTGGACAATTTAGATTATCTTGAGGAATCAATTAATAAATTAACTTAAAATTAAGAAATATTGTCTCCAGAATTTTAATCATTATAATAATCTTAACTGTACCTCCCTTTCAGCAAGGTTATCTTTTATATTTCCCTAATTGATTCCTTATACTCACAATTGTGGTTATTACAAACATTTTAATACCATCTAAAGCCTCCTAAAATACTCTTCTCTTTCAGTGTCTCAGCTGAGAGACTTACCTTTTACTATTGTTAAGATCCTAATGGGAAGCTGCACTTGATAATATTACAGTCCCCAAAGGGTTAACAGATGATGCGGGGGAGAATAAGAGGTGATGGTGAGTCTTCCTATTCAAATGATAAGTAAACTTTACTTAACATCTGTGGATGGAATAGCTACAGCCTATGAATTGAGTAGAATCTGCTAACTTGAATAAGTAGTTCACTTGTTCCCACCAAAGATCACTAGCTAATGAGGAAGAGACTGTTTTCTCTCAATTAGTAACTTAATTGGATTAAACCTTCAAGGTTGTTTAAACTCAATCTCTATCTCTGACTGATAGATTTGGATTGACTCAAAGGATTTCTAAATACAAAGTTTCCTTCTCCAGTAGCCAGGTGGGCTTCTAAATGCTGTCCTCTCTGGAACTTTAAGAACAAAACAGGTCAGAAATGGCTTCCACATATAAACTGGTTTAATGATGACAAGTAAAGGTGAAGGGACGGTAGGATTGAATAAACAAGGAAAGTGGGACTAGGATAAACCCTAAATCTAATCTAAATTATTGATTGATTGATAAATCTTCAAAGTAATCAAACTTGTATCTTGAAGCCTAGATGGTCCAAATGATTGGCCAGGCCAGAGGCCTGACTTCTTCTTTGAAGTTTGACTCTGCTGAAGATGGTTTGGTTTGTGATTGATTATTCTTGTTGTTTATAATGTTAGTTGATTGAAGTTGATAGTAGATATGATTGGATAATTGAAGATAAATGATGGTATGCACAGTAATCTCTGAATAGCTCTGCACCTAGCTCAGCTAAGAAAACCTCCTCCCTGGCCCAAATATCTTAGGACTGATATGGGGAAGATCTCAGCTCTGCAGCTTTTATAGGCTGGTTTCAAATGACTTTCTGCATCATGCCAGGTGCATGCCCTCAGCACATCCTGTGTTCCAACCAGGTAAGTGGCATTCAGGGTTGGCCAAAAATGGCTCCTTGTAAAGTCTTTACACTATGTCAAAAAAATCCAAAAAACAAAACAAAACAAAGTAAGAGCACAACAAGGCCATTTGACAAGATTTTACTGTTATCCTTTCCTAGCCATCTCACATCACTCAGATTTCTTCCTCCCAACTCTCCTTTCTTTCATCAATGTTTCCCATGAAGAAATTCACTATTTTCTTTGTCAAGTTAACTAAATTTCTAAACACTTGATCTCCTTCCAAAATGGTTTCTCCCTCAGATTGCTTTCTCTATGATGACCAATCTCTAATATTCAGTCTTCCTCTCAGCAGTCTGCTCACTGCTACAAAAAAACATATCAGTGATCCTCTATTCTAAAAATAAACAAAACAATAAAACTCATTGAGTCTGATTATTCTCTGTAGTTTTTCCTTTTCTCCATTTTCTGTTTAAACTCTCTAAGAAATCTCTCAGTACAAGATATCTCCATTTACTCTCCCCTCATTCAACTCTAAACTCAACTGAAATTGTTCACTACCATGTTCTGAATGATTTCTAACTTCATAACTCTAATGATCTTTAATCAAATATTTTTTCTTCTTTTTTTAATTTTATTTTCTAGAAACAAAATTTTCCATGGTTACATGATTCATGTTCTTACTCTCTAGCCATGTCACCATTTTTCTGTCACAATTCAGTAACCTCTAGTGCCTCATTATTACATACAGGAATTAATTATAAAATACTATCTTTTAAAGCCCTCTATAAGTTTGCCCTTTCTACCTCTTTCAAACATTTTTCTCTTTTATTCTTCTCTGCATAATATCTGATCCAGTAACATAGATTTTCTAACTGTTTCTCCCACCAGAAGGCTTTTTGGGATATCTTCCTTTTCTGGATTCCATACTTTTTCTCTAGCTGTACCTACTGTCATAACTGTTCTTCTTTCTCAATTCAACCTCCTGGCTTCCCGGCTCTTTTCAAAACTTAATTCAGTTCACATAATCAGCAAGAAGCCTTTATTGTTTTCTATATTGCTTATGCCTGTCTACTGAGATTTCTTACCATTTCCATAATCTATATCTTGCATCATGCAGATAGTTACTTTTAATGTTATGTCCACTTGCAATATGAGCTATTTGTGAGCAATGCCTGTGTTCTGTATTTGAATTTTGTAACTCTAGAACTTAACACAATGCCTGCCACCCAGGATGAACTTAATAACAATGATTACTAAGGATGAGCTTGTTGTTAATGATGATGATAGTGGCAGTGGTAGTGGTGGTGGTGGTGGTGGTGGTGGTGGTGGTGGCAGTGACAATGATAAAGGAAGTGGCTGATATTGACATCTACTGTCATGGAAATATTGTGAAGAATTTAATCACAGAATTTAAGAAATCTGAGGGATTCTGGGGTGGGGAAGGAAGCACTCGCTGTTGTTATAGAAGACCTGATCCAGAAGTTCTTTCTGAAGTTTACTCCACATATAACCTTGGTCAAGGTATTTAATCTCTCAGAGTCTCAGTTTTCTCTTCTATAAAACAAGCAGTTTGGGCAATATGGCCTCTTAAGATATTTTCTGTCTAAAGAATAACTGCATTGAAATAATAAATCCTTTTAACTAATGTAATGCAAGGTGGCTAACAGAAACTTTTTGCTTCTGTAATTTCTAACGGTCACAAAAAGTTAAACATCTTAGAATGTTCAGAAAGTCAGTTAGAACTTAAAGCTATAAATAGAGGTGAAGTTCCAACTGACAGAGCTTTTGCCTTCTGGCTTTCTCTGTGGCAGGAGGATTTTGCTTTGGCCTTTCAGCTTTGGCCTAATTGTTTTGGCCTTGGCCTGTGTTTATTTTGTTTTGGGGAAATTTGGGCCTGTCATTTCTCTGGACCTCTCCCTGATCTCCCATCTCCATCCCTCCCCTTCCCTGATTTTTCCTTTGGGTTCTGGTTGGAAGGGAGGGCTTGGTGATTGAACATTGTCGGTTTTAGTTCTTTAGATAATTGGAGTATCCTCAAATAAGTTACCTCTTGGTTTGATAAAGACTTTACTTAAAAGGCAGTCAAATCTTCCTGACTGGGAGAGCCGGGCTCTCTCTCTGTCTAAACCTCTCTGCGACCCATCCCCCACCCTCACCCCTCTCCCTAGCAGCAATTAGAAAATCCTGAATCCCCCTCCCCTTCTGACTGACCCTGGTATTAATAAATCCCCTTGTTACCTATTCAAACTCTGTGGTGAATAATTTTGTCGAAAATTAAGACAAGGGCTCAAGAGGAAGGAATCATTTTCTTTTATTTCTTGAGAAAACTTGGGCATCCATATTGGCAGGAAGTACCTCCCTGAGACTTCCTCCAGCCATCAGTTTGACTGGCAGGGAGGGGCCCTCTCGACCCCTCCCTCAAGAGACTGGAGAAACTAACAAGAGAAACCCTCCAGTCAAACCTAAATGTTTCTTACTGGCCCTAGTTTCCTCCCTGTATTCTCTGTCTCAAGCCTCTGGGAATAAACCTGTTTGAGCTGCCCTCTCCTACATACCCTATTTCCTTATCTCCTATATACCTTCCCATACCTTCATTCCTCCTCCAATCACCTTATAATCCCCTTTTCCCCTTTATCCTTCCTCACACCCACCTACTCAGAATATTTATTTAATTTTTTACAACACTAACTATATCATCTTCAATAAACACCAAGTACTTATTTTGTGTGATGTTATATTTATATGTGAAGTAATTTCCAAGCCTGAAAAATATTATATGTTTTATAGCTATTATTATGATAAAAGAAGATAATACTAACAAAATTCATACTGACTGGCACATGGTAGGTAATATATCCATGCTTATTCCTCATAATGACATGGAAACAGCAAGCATCCATTTGCATACATTTTCTGTTCTTTTCATGTGACATCTTGCATTTTAGTAAACTAATTGTGAATTCCATAGCTCATCACAAAAAATATAGTATACATGTAAGTGAGAATAAATATCCTAGAATAAAATATATGCTAAGGAAATAAAACATTTGCTGTTATATGAAGAATGTTCATACAAGGCATCCAAAATAAGTAACCAAAGGCCACTTAAGTTTTATTATTACACAAATGCTTATAAAATAGCCAGGAACTACAATGAAAGAAGCTGATGATATAAGAAGATGGAGTTAACAAATAATGTTAGAGTAAGAATTAAGTATCCTTTGTCGGAGGGCAAGCTTAATATTCAGAAGAGCTAATTGAAGTGATGTCCTTGATTATCTAAATAAGATATGAATAGATTTATCTTTTCCCTTTAGGAGGGTGTAGCAGACACATATCCTTCTGTATCTAGGACTCTGATCTCTTTAGTCACTATTTTTTTATCTTATTAGAACAACATATTCTTTGATGACTGCCTAAAATATTTGCAAAACAAATAGAGGTCTAGGAAAAGGACAGAGCAATGACTGCAAAACTCCAAATTCATATGAACTTTAAGGTATAAGTACATATGCTTTGCATTTCAGAATTGAAGGTGAAATAAAGGGAGGAATGATATCAATGAGTAGCACTTATTTATCATTTTAAAATTTTCACCTTTACAAATATATCATTTTATCTTCATAACAACACTAAGAAATAGGTGTTATCATTGCCTCCATTATATAGATGAGAAGCTATGGATGAGAGACTTATCTAGGGTATAAAAATGGATATGATATCAGAGCTTATGAGTTCAATACTATTCATTACTCTATAAAGTTGTTTTTTATGAAGGAGAGGAGAAGGAAATGAGGAAGGGAGGGAGGGAAGAAAAAAGAAAAGGATGGATGATGGGGAAGGAAAGCATTATGAAAGGGATAAAGGAAGAGACTGAGGGAGGATAGAAGCAAGAAAGGAAGGGAGGAATGATAGAAGAGATGAAGGAAGAGAAATAGAAAGGGAAGGTGGAAGAAGTAAGGGAAAGAGAGGGAAAAAGGATAAATGAAGGAAAAGAGGGGCAGAGAATAGAAGGGAAGGATGAAAGAAAGGACAAAGGAATGGATAGAAGAAGAAAGGGAGAGCGCATAGGAAACAGGGTGGGAGAAAGGAAGGATGGGATAGAGATAAGAAGGGAAGAAAAGGGAAAGAATGATGAAAGAAAAAGAGAGGGGGAGAAGGAAAGGAAGGAAGGCAAGAAGGAAGAGAAAGGAAGGAGGAAAGAACTACAATCATAAATTTAATTGATTAATCACTAAAACTTTATTTCCATGTCCACCACTTTGGTTTTTTTCTTTGCTTTATAAACTCCCAAGAACCACATCTTGGTTTATAATTTAGAAATAGAAGCCTGTGAGGTTAATATTCTTGTAAATATTTGAATGCATTCCAGTCTGCTTTATTGTAATTGACAGAAGAACAAAATGTCAATGTTCCCTTGGCTTCCAGTAAACTAATTATGTAGTCTTAAGAAGGCAGCATGACTCACTGAATTAATTAAGCAATAGATCAGGACTTTAATCTTGAACCCACTATTGAATTGCCAGGTAGCCTTAAGAAACTTCTACCTTTTCCCAGTTTCCTTAACTAAGCTGACTCTCTCTGGGGGTATAAAGAAAAATAAAATAAAATAAACTGTAAAACCTTTTACGAGTGTATAATATTGTTACTTTATGAATTTTACAAATTTCTGCTTTGTTTATAGTCCATAAAATTTGAAGTATTGATTGTTTTCATTTAGTAGATAGGTTTGTTATGATATAGCACTGTTATTCCTCTTTAAGTCTCAAATTCCTCTACTTGATTCCAGTTTTATTTAAGCATAATAAATTGAGTCAAAAAGAAGTCAAATGGCTTTATATTATACCATATCAAACGGAGCAAAAAATGGGCATGGGTGTCTTAGATCCACTGGAAGAGGCATATCTTTTGGCCTTTGCTAGAGGGTGTACATGACCAGGATTTTGGAGTTTTGCTTTGTTTCAGATGATAGGTAAAGACCATGTCAAAGATCATTGTTGACTAGTCATAGATGAGTCCATATTCCATGGTTAATGAATCAGATTATGGCTTCTACAAAAGTATGAGATACTTTTTATAGAAGATTATCCAATAATAACATTCCTTTTAACTTTAGTAAGAATAGTACATTTCTCTCTGCTCTTCCTTCTCAGTAGTAACTTTGTTATTCACATAAGAGATGGTATGGACATGAGATTGGCCTCAAGTCCTTAGCTTCCACTTTGCATTTGTATTTCTTTCCTTAGGCAGTAACTCAATAGTGATTCTGAGAGATAAACATTGCCAGTCTCATAGTTTGAGAGGCGAGGAGTCACTTGGAGCTGACTGGCAGCAGAAGGTGCTTCTATACTTTTCTGAGGAGTATCAGTGAATACTTATATTATTTATATTAACTGATGCAAAGATTTATATTAACTGATGTAAAGCTAAATGAGTAGAACCAGGAGAACTTTGTACACAGTTGCAGCAAAATTATAGCTATAATCTACTGTGAATGACTTAATTATTCTGATCATTAAAATAATCCAAGGTAAATTCAAAAGACACTTGATGAAAAATACTATCCACTTCAGAATATGAGCTAATAAACTCTTGAGTGCAGATTAAAATGTATTATAGTTCATTTAATTTCTATTGCTTTATTTTTCAACATGGCTATAATGGTAATAAATTTTACATAGCTTCATGTATTTAATGGATACCATATTTTTGGTTTCTCAATAAATGGAGGAGGGATGTTAGGGAGGGAGAGAATTTGAAACTCAAAAGAGAAAAGATTTTGTAATAAATATTTTTAAAATAAAGAAAATATTCTGGCAAATAAAAAGAAAGAGCTAAGAGAATTTCAGTATTAATAACATAAACTTTACCTTTAAAACAAAGAATTAATCACCTTGTTGAAAAAGTCAGTTAATTTTTAAGAACATTTGACTTCATTATATTCCTGACATTTCATTTTTAAATTAATTTTTTCATTTTTCATTATTCTAAATGTTTTCAAAACTAAACAATACAAACATGTCTATATACAAAGAAAAAGAAGATAGTACACAAATGCAATCACAAATCCTCTATATTAACTTATTTTTCTTTTTATCTACATAATAAATCCTATCCACAAGTGTCCTAGCCTCTTCCCATTCTCTGTACATCTCAAATAATATCATCGGGGAGGCCAACATGTCATATAAATTCTTTCATGTTTTACATTTCTATTCACTTTTTAGAGGTAATATTCATAGTTTATTCTGCCAGATTTCGTTCTATGGCTGAATATGATACTCTTCTGGTTCTACTCATTTCACTGTTCATTGTCTCATATAATTTTTTCCGCTTTGGGAAATAAACCCAGCAATAGTATTGTTAGCTCTAAAGGTGTATACAGATTGGTAACTCTCTATTCTTGACATTCCAATGTTGTTCAGATTTCTTATGTAGAAATTAAAAGAAAATATTCCAAGTCATATTTTTATTCATTCTGAGTGGTATTTTGAGAAGAAATCTTAGTCTTTAAAAGCAAAATTGATTTCCATAATTCAAGAAGGCTGTATTAAAATAAGGAAATTTAGATAATTTTAGGCAATTCTTTTTTGGCCTCCCAAAGATATGTATTTATATATCTATATCTATTTATATCTATATTTATAATACCTATATGTGTGTATGTTGTTGTGTTTGTAGGCATCTGCAAATCTATATCTATATACATACTGTTGTATTTGGGAAGCTGTAAGATAACAGGGGTCTGTAGCAATCAAGTCTCTCTAATCTTTTAATCTATGGAGGGATATGCACGCGTGCGCGCACACACACACACACACACACACACACACACACACACACACACACACACAAAAACAGGCTTGACTAAAGGGAGGGGCAGGATCTTGCTGAGAGCTCCTTCCCTTCTCCCCTCCCACTAAGCAGTTAGAAAGTCATTTACTGTATCACAATAGTGGAGAGACTTGTTAACTACAGGGCCAGGACTGTAAGTTAGGAAAGGCTGAACCCCTAAAGATGATGACTTTCTCTAAAGTATTTCCCCACAGGATTGAATAGGAGAGAATAGGAGAAGCTTGATGTCTTTGAAGCTCACAGGTACAGAGGATAGCTTTTACTTCTGGGCTACAAAGCAGGAGGAACTCAGCTTGAGGAGGTTGTGAGTATATCCCAAAAATGTAACTAGGCACTGCTTCCAATTGATAACAGGTATAATAATAAGGTGGGAATGGGAAGGAAGGGAGAAGGAATAAAGATTGATAAGGTCTGGGAAGCCCTCAAACTGTCCAAGCAGCACCTCCCGCAAAGGGGAAAGGTAACTTGAATAGCTAATGTGCTCTTTATCCCTATAAATATTCTTCCTCTTTGTCTAAATAACTAAACAGAGGTAATCTGTGAAGTAGTTGAATGTCAAATCAAGGTAAAACAGGTTGGCAGCTAGGAACTAAAATGGCTTTGCTCAGATTCAAGCCTCAAGCCCCCAAGAGAAACCCAGGACCCAAGACCTAGCAAGCAGAGTGGCCTGCCTACTCTAATCCCAGGGTTCCAACTCCCTTAACTGCCTTAACTGCCCCCTCTCCTCTCAGAGTTCTGGGGGGAGGGAGAAAAGGGGCCCTCTGGAATTCTGAGCTGTAGCCTGAACCCCCCCTTTGTAGTGTGAATTCCTCTCTGCAATATTAATCTCACAATACCTACATACATAAGTACACCAAGGTTCCATACAAGGTTTTATAGAGTCCCTAGAAAAATGAAAAATTAATCATTGAAGTCAAGATTAGTTTTAAGACATTCAAAAGGAACATTGCAACAGCTAGCTCCCTATTAGGTCAAAACTGCCAGCAGTATAGGAATACTTTCATAAAATTATATTGACTTTTGGTTTCCATATAACATTTCCATTATGTTAATAGGAAAGATATGTAATCAAGTTCAGGGGATAATAATTTGAACCATGACTCTGTAAGTTACTCATTTCATGATCTTAGGAAATTAGCTTTTTTCTTAAGCTATAATTTTCTGACTTTTAAATTAATAATCAATAATAATTAAATTATATTAAGTAACAATTATAATAATATTATTAATATATACTATAATGTAATATAAGAATGTAATATAATAATAATTTAAATTTAATAATTAATAAAAGTTAAAATTATAGTAAATCATAAAGTAATAATAATTAATAATTGATATTTAAGTTCATTTCTAAATCTATATCTTATTAGCATCCCTAATTTCTACATCATATTCTGTGTTTGAGAAATGACAAAGATATGACTTTGTATCCCAAAAGGGCAAATATAATACCTTTGGAATAAAACAATAATATACTATTGTTGTTGCTGTTAAACAGATAAAAAAATTCTGGAAATCTAGTAGAAAATATAGGAAAAATGACAGAAATACCCATACTCATGAACTCAAAAATATAATTAATATGTATATACCTTTTTGGACTATAAATCAAAAGCACATACATGATGGAGACCTTAAAATGAAATCCTATATACTTGATGATCAAAGAAAGAAATAGAAATGATGTGTTATTATGTGAAAGATAGTTATAATGATAAAAATGCCAAAATTTGTAGAATATAGTTAAAATATTTACTAGGAAGAAATTACATTCCTAAACATTTAACATTAATAAAACAGAAAAGTATAGAATTAATCAGCTGAACATGTTATTTAAAATTAGGAACCTAAGAATAAACAGATGAAAAATAATCCTAAAGAGATAATGAAATTTTTAGAAATCAAATATGGAATGAAAATTCCTGTGTATATCAAAATATTAATTACAGTACTTCTTTGTTTGATAGCCAAGAACTGAAAATAACTATCCACCAAATTGAGAAATAGCTAAATAAATTATAATAAAGCAATATAACAATAAAAATGAGAAAACTCAGTAAAACCTAGAAAGTTTTATATGAACTAATACATAGTGAGGTAATCAGAACAAACTAAAGCTATACAGTAAATTTCTTTATTAATGGAAAGAATAACAGGAAGAAATATAACATTTGTTAATTATAATGACAAGAATATAGATGAGATCTGCCATCACCATCCATTTGAGAGTTTAGAAGCTAGCACTGTAAAAAGTCACATGCTGTTTGATTTTATTTTGTTTGATTATGCCAACTTAAAAAGAAATGTTAAGAAATAATTTCATTATAAGGAATGGAATGCTAGGGAAAAGGAAGCATAATTAAAGTAAATTAAAAACAAAGAATCAATTATTAAAAAATTTAATTAAATTTTAATTTTAATTGATGATTGCTTGTCATTAAGTCAAATATATGATAAATGCTTTAGTTAAAATAACTAGATAATGGTGTGGAAATCTATGTCTGTAATATATATGAATATAGATAATTATAGTATTTATAATTTCATCATATCTGCATGAGATCTCTCCCTTTGTATGAGGCACATCAGGAATTTGTTACTCCTTTTCAAAGTCTAAAAAGACTCATTTTCTTTTGTAAATTATGTTTATTTGCAGGAGAAATATCCTTTCTCATTTAACTTCTTCAAAATACCTGCCAATTGACAACAAAAGAAAGGTAAAATCCATTACATATTGCTAAGTTCTAAACATTATTGGTCTCATTTTGTATTCTGAGTCCTTCTTATTACTAAAGGTAGGCAAGTATTCTGTTTCATGATAAATACTCTCAAATAATGGTCCCATTATCTTATAAATAATGCTGGTAAGAGTTCCAAATAGTTTAAAAGTCTTGGGGAAGGACTTATATGTTAGAAATATTTAAAGAAGCTCTTTTTGAGGGGCAAAGAATTGAAAAGCGAGGAAATACCTATTAGTTGTAGGATGGCTGATTAAGTTAAAGTATATGATTGTAATTGAATATTTTTGTACTGTAAGAAATGAAATGCAGGAGGAGCTCAGAAAAACCTGGAAAGACTAACACAAATTGAAACACAGTGAAATAAATAGAAACAAGAGAACATAGTACACAGTGACAGGAATACTATACCATAAACAACTACAAATAACTTAGTTATTCTCAGCAATACAATGATACAAAACAATCCCAAAAGACTCATGATGAAAAACACCATCTGCTTCCAAATAAGGAACTTATGGAGTCTGAATCTAGATCAAAGCAAATGTCTTTTCACGTTATTTCTTAATTATTTTGCCCAAGTTTTATTCCACAAAATAATTAATATGGAAAAATGCTTTACATGATCACACATGCAAAATCTATATGATTGCTGATCATCTCAGCAAGGGGTGGGGAGGAAAGAGCTGAAGGGAAAGAACTCAAGACTCAAAATTGTTTTTAATTTGTTGTTTGGAAACTGTTTTATATGTAATTGGGGAAAAATCAAATGATATTTTAAGAATTCATTTGCCTTTACCATTGTCTTTACTGTATTAATCATTATTCTACTTCTGTTCATTCTCCTTTTCCTCAATTCATAAGTCTTGCCAGATTTCTCTTAAACAATTTCCTTGATTATTTTTTCAACATAATAGTATTATATCACATTTATATCTCATAACTTGTTCATCTATTCCCCAGTTCATGAGTCCTACCACTTACAGATGCTCATTTTTTTTGCCATGTCAAAATAAAATATAACTATTTTGTTACACATACTTAGAGTTTATTTTTATCAGGAGGAATCCTTCCCTTAAGCTAGCTTTCATCTAATTCTGCTTCCCTTATTTTCTCTTTCTTCCCCTATTTCCCTTTTCATTGACATTTATTTCTGTACCCAAATTTGTATGTGTATTCTCTCCTTTGATTAATTTAGATAAGAATTAGGTGGAAGGGTCAACTATCCACTACCCCTCTTCTCCTGTCTTGTTTAGATGTCTACTTGAGTACACTAATAATGTGAGATAATGTTCTCTAACTTTCTTTTCCTTCTTCCCTTCTCTACCCAATATATTATTATTCTCTCTCTTTCCACATTCCCCTTAATATCAATATATAATATGATCACTCTGAGGTATTGTTTGTCAAAATATATCTATAAGAGGTTCAAGAAAGAATGCATCATTTCCCCATAATTGAATATAGTTATTTTTAACTTTTTGTCCATTGTTATTATTCCTTCATGTTTACTTTTATATTTATTTTAAATCCAGTGTTAGAACAGTTCTTTGTAATGTAAGAGGCATAGGTTTAAAAGTAGGTGTGTAAGCAGGCTAGGAAAAGCCTTAACTGGAGGTCATGGACATTATGGAATGCTGGGGAAGGAGGAAGTGGCTTGTGGCTGAGAAGGACTCCATGGTGGTTGGCACAAACTGTTGTTGACCCTGGGAGATCTCAGAGCTGGGGGAGTTGTATCCAGATTCCCTGGGATCCTGAGAGTGGTGAAGGCTTACAGCAGAGGACATCAGACCTGCAGAGCAGCACAGAGTGGTTTGTGATCTGGTGGACAGCATTGCAAACTTTCTCTCCCTGCCTGGATACCTTGGATCATCTGTTCTGGTGGAGTTGACACCTGGCATCCAGAAACCATCCCTGGATTAGCCGTGAGATCCCAAGTAAAGCCATCCTCAGGTCCTCGGCTAAGTTGAGCAAACTTGGCTGGAACCAGGTTGGGAGGAACTTTTCCCTTGTGACTCCAGTACAGCTTTCTTTGGGCCCTGTCTTGCTTAGATCATAGGAGAGTGTAGTCAAGTCCTTCCCCTGCCCCTGTGGTTTGCCCTTAGTTTTTAAGTGTAGTAAACCCTATTCCCATCCTTAATCTTAGTTTGTCCTTGATTAAATGTGCTGCCTTAACTTATAAACTCCTGCCTTTACTTTGCTGGTTTCCATAGTCCTGTTCTTGGTGCTTCAGAGTGGCAGTTGGACCTAACAGCCAACTCAGTAACAGACACCCCTTTGCTGGTAAACTTTAGTCTCCCTACTTGTTGGGCCCCTTCCTGTCATTCCTGTCTCCCACACACTCACCTGGACCCATATTTACTGTTTAAGGCACCTTTCCCTGGTTTCTCCTTTAACAGTAACTATATTTTTTTTTATCAGAAATGAGTGAAAGTGCTCTATTACATTAAAAAAATCTCCCATAAAATTACACTAAATATTGCTGAGTTTGCATTAATTTATTCTTGACTATAAGCCAATAACCTGTGTCTTCTGGAATATCATATTGTCAGTTCTCAGCTTCATTGAAATAATTGTTGATGAATTGTGTTGGATCCTGATTGATCTTACTATGTACTTATTTTTGACTATTTCTTATTTTCTTTTAAAAATATTTTTCCATGCTTACATATTTCATTTTCTTTCCCTTCCCTCATTCCTGCCCCCTCCCAGATCCAATCAGCACTTCCATTGGGTTATGTACATGTTATAACTTATTCCTATTTCCATATTATTCATATTTGCAATAGAGCAATCTTTTAAAACCAAAACCCCAATCATATATCCATATAAACAAATGAGAACTGATATGTTTTTCTTCTGTGTTTCTACTCCCACAGTTCTTTTTTTCAATGTGGATACCATTTTTTCTCATAAGTCCCTTGGGATTGTTGGTTATTAGCAAAGTTCATTATATTGGATTGTTCCACAATATTTCACTTTCTGTGTATAGTGTTCTCTTGGTTCTACTCATTTCACTCTGCATCAGTTCCTGGAGGTTTTTACAGTTAATATTGAAAACCTACAGTTCATTTTTTATAGCACAACAATATTCTATCACCACCATATAACCACAATTTGTTCAGCATTCCCCAATCAAGGGACGCACCCTCATTTTGAATTTTTTGCTACAACAAAGAGTGCAGCTATGAATATTTTTGAAAAATGTTCCTTATTATCATTTTAGGGTACAAACTTAGTAGTGGTATTACTGGATCAAAGGGCATGCATTTTTAAAGCCCTTTGGGCAAAGTTCCAAATTGCCTTCCAGAATTTTTGGATCAATTCACAACTCCACCACCAATGCATTAGAGTCCCAATTTTGCCACAACCCCTTCAACATTTATGATTTTCCTTTACTGTCATATTGGCCAGTCTGCATTTTTTGATTTTCATTTCTCTAATTATGAGAGATTTAGAACATGTTTTCATGTACTTATTGATAGTTTTAATTTCTCTATCTGAAAACTCCCTATTCATGTCCCTTGACCATTTGTCAACTGAGGAATGGCTTAGTTTTTTGTAGAATTAACTTGACTGTTTACAAATTTGAGAAATTAGACCTTTGTCAGAGGTTTTTGTCATATAAACTTTTCCCCAATTTGTTGTTTCCCTTCTAATTTTGGTTGCATTGTTTTTTTATTTATAAGACCTTTTTAATTTAATGTAATCAGAATTATTCATTTCACATTTAGCAATAATCTATATCTCTTTCTTGGTCTTAAATTCTTTCCTGTTCCATTACATCTAACAGGCATACTATTCTTTGTTAACCTAATTTATTTATAATTTCCCTCTTTATATTTAAGTAATTTATCCATTTTGAATTTATATTGGTATAGGGTGTGAAATGATGACCTAACCATTATCTCTCCCATACTGTTTTCTAATTTTCCCAGCAATTTTTCCCAATTTTGGTTCTTGTCCCAAAAGCTAGGATCTTTGGTTTTATCAAACATGTCAAACACTATCTTAATGAGGTCATTTACCCAGTCTATTCTATTGATCCAACCTTCTGTCTCTTAGCCAGTAACATATGATTTTGATGATCACTGCTTTATTGTGCAATTAAAGATCTGGTACTATTTGGCTCTCGTCCTTCACATTTTTTTTCATTTCTTCCTGTGAAATTCTTGATCTTTGGTTCTTACAAATGAACTTTGTAATATTTTTTTCTAATTTTATAAAAAAAAAGTTTTTTGGTAGTTTGATAGGTTTGGCACTGGATATGTCAATTAGTTTAGGTAGGATTGTCATTTTTATTATAATAGCTCATTTTACCCATGAACAATAAATATTTTTTTCCAAATGTTTAGATCTAATTTTAGTTGAGTGAATAGTATTTTGAAGTTGTTTTCATATAATTCTTCATTTTATCTTGGCATATAGATTCCCAAATATTTTATATCCCCTTAACTGATTTTAAATGGAGTTTCTCTTTTTAATACTTGCTGCTTATTTTCATTGGAAATAAATAATAAACATTCTGATGATTTTTGTGGGTCTATTTGGTATCCCATGCCTTTACTAAAATTATTAATTATTTCTTCTAGCTTTTTAGTTGATTTTCTCAGGTTTTCTAAATACACCATTATATCATCAACAAGGAGAGATAGTTTATTTTCCTCTCTACCTACTTTAATCTTTTTTATTTCTTTTTCTCTTCTAATTGCTACATTTAGCATTTATAGCACAGTATTAAGTAATAGATGTGATAATGGGCATCCTTGCTTTGCTCCTGATATTATTGGGAAGGCTTCTAACTTCTCCCCATTGCAGATGATTTTAAATATATACTATTTATTATTTTGACAAAGGGCCATGATATTCCTATAATTTCTTGTGTTTTCAATAGGAATGGGTATTGTATTTTACCAAAGGCTTTTTTCTGCATCTCTTGAGAGAATCATATGGTTTCTGTTGGTTTCATTATTGATATGGTAAATTATGTGGATGGTTTTCCTGATATCAAACCATTCACATATTCCAGGTATAAATTCCACCCAGTCATGATGGATAATCTTTGTGATAATTTGCTGTAGTCTTTCTGCTAGTATTTTATTTAATATTTTTGCATCTCTATTTATTAAGGATATTCATCTGTAGTTTTCTTTCTCTGTTTTTGGTCTTCATGGCTTTGGAACCAATATCATATTTGTATTATAAAAGGAATTTGGTAAGACTCCTTCTTTGTTTATTTTGTCAAATAATTTATATAGTATTGGTATTAATTGTTCTTTAAAAATTTGATAGAATTAACTTGTGAATCCATCTGGCCCAGGAGACTTTTTCTAAAGGAAGTTCCTTGATGGCTTGTTCAATTTCTTTTTCTGAGATTGGATTTTTTAAGAATTCTATTTCCTCTTCTGTTAATCTAGGCAATTTATATTTTTGTAAATATTCACCCATTTCACCTGGATTATTATATTTATTGCTATGTAATTGAGCAAAGTAGTTCTTAATAATTGCCTTAATTCCTCTTCATTAGAGATTATTTTATTTGTTTTTTCAAAGTACCAACTCCTAGTTTTATTTATTAGTTCAATAGGTCATTTACTTTTAATTTTATTGATTTCTCCTTTAATTTTTAGGATTTCCAATTTCTATTTTATCAAGGGATTTTTTTTAAACCCTTAACTTCTGTGTATTGGCTCCTTGGTGGAAGAGTGATAAGGATGGACAATGGGGGTCAAGTGACTTGTCCAGAGTCACACAGCTGGGAAGTGTCTGAGGACGGATTTGAACCTAGGACCTCCCGTTTCTAGGCCTGACTCTCAATCCACTGAGCTGCCCAGCTGCCCCCTATCAAGGGATTTCTAATTTGTTATTTTACTAAATTTTTAAGTTCCAAGACCAATTATCTCCCTCATTATTTTGCTGATAAAGGTACTCAGAGATATAGATTTTCCCCTGAGTATTGCTTTGGCTGTATCCCATAGATTTTGATATGTTGTCTCCTCATTGTCATTATCTTTAATGAAGTTCATAAATGTTTTTATGATTTTGTTTTATATATACATATATAAATATAATATTTTTCCATGATTAAATGACTCATGATTTTTTGCACCCTTCTTTACTTCTCCCTCCCCGAGCCTACAAGTAATTCCACTGGGTTTTATGTGTATCATTATTCAAAACCTATTTCCATGTTATTCATATTTGCAATAGAATGATCTTTTACCATCAAAACCCCAATCATATCCACATTGAATGATGTGATCAATTATATATTTTTCTTCTTTGTTTCTAATCCCACAGTTCTTTCTCTGGATGTAGATAGCATTCTTTCTCATAAATTCCTCTGTAATGTCTTGGATCATTGTATTGCTGTTAGAAGAAAAAGAACATTAGAGTTGATTATGCCATATTGTATAAGTTTCTGTGTACAATGTCCTGGTTCTGCTCATTCTGCTTTGATTCCTGGAGATTTCTCCAGTTCACATAGAAATTCTCCAGTTATTTTCTTTTTTGACCCACCAGTTTTGAAGAATAAGATTATTTAGTTGCCAATTAATTTTAAATTTGGCTTTTCATGGACCTTTGTTAATTAAAGTAGCATTTATTTTTTCTGCTTTTCTGAATTTGTTTGCAATATTTATGTTCTATTGTACATGGTCAATCTTTGTATATGTACCATGTACCTCTGAGAAGATATAATCCTTTTTATCTTTGTTCAATTTTCTCCAGATATCTTTTAACTCTAATTTTTCTAACATTTCATTCCCTTCCCTTACTTCATTTTTACTTGTTTTTCGGTTCAATTTATCTAGTTCTGAAAGGGGAAAGTTATGATCCCGTATTATTGTGGTCTTACTATTTATTTCCTCCTTAACCTCCTTTAATTTCTTCTTTAGAAATCTAGATGATGTACCATTTGGTGCAAAAATGTTTAGTAATGATATTACTTCATTGTTTGCCTTTTAGCAAAATGTAATTTCCTTCCTTACCTCTTTTAATCAGATCATCTTATATTTTGCTTTGTATGGCATCATAAATGTTACTCATGCTTTTTTTATTACAGATGATGCATAATAAGTTTTGCTACAGCTTTTAACCTTTAATCTGTGGGTGTCACCCTGCTTTGAATGTGTTTCTTATAAACAACATATAGTAAGATTCTGGTTTTTAATCCACTCTGCTCTCTGCTTCCCTTTAATGGATGAGTTCATCCCATTCACCTTCAGAGTTATGATTATATTGTATTATCCCCTTTAGATCCTGCTCTATTCCGTTTCTCTCTGTTTCTCCTGACTAGTAGTTTCCTTTTTGTCATCCCCCCACTTTTCACTCCATTCAATTACCATCCCCTTTACCTGTCTTATTCCCCTTCTACTTCTCTGTAGGGTAAGATAGAATTCTATACTCCCCCTGAGTATACTTGTTTTTCCCTCTCTGAGGTAGTTACAAAGAGAATAAAGTGTAAGCATTGCCTATCACCACCCTAACCTCCTCTCATTATAAGATTTTTCATGTCCCTTTATATTATATAATTTATCCAATTCTATCTCTCCCTTCTCTTTTCTCTCAGTGTAAACCTCTCTTTCAGTCCTTGATTGATTTTTTTTTGTTTTTTAACATTTATTAATATTCATTTTTAACATGGTTACATGATTCATGCTCCTACTTTCCCCTTCACCCCCCGCACCCCATCCCCCCCATGCCAACGCACATTTCCACTGGTTTTATCATGTGTCATTGATCAAGATCTATTTCCAAAATGTTGATAGTAGCATTGGTGTGGTAGTTTCGAGTCTACATCCCCAATCATGTCCACCCCAACCCATGCGTTCAAGCAGTTGTTTTTCTTCTGTGTTTCCTCTCCTGCAGTCCTTCTTCTGAATGTGGGTAGCGTTCTTTACCATAAATCCCTCAGAATTGTCCTGTGTGATTGCATTGCTGCTGGAACAGAAGTCCATTGCATTCGATTTTACCATAGTATATCAGTCTCTGTGTACAATGTTCTTCTGGCTCTGCTCCTTTCGCTCTGCATCAGTTCCTGGAGGTCTTTCCAGTTCACATGGAATTCCTCCAGTTTATTATTCCTTTGAGCGCAATAGTATTCCATCACCCGCATATACCACAATTTGTTAAGCCATTCCCCAATTGAAGGACATACTCTCCTTTTCCAGTTTTTTGCCACCACAAAAAGCGCAGCTATAAATATTTTCGTACAAGTCTGTTTATTTATGATCTCTTTGGGGTACAAACCCAACAATGGTATGGCTGGATTAAAGGGCAGGCATTCTTTTATAGCCCTTTGAGCATAGTTCCAAATTGCCAGCCAGAATGGTTGTATCATTTCACAACTCCACCAGCAAAGCATTATTGTCCCAATTTTGCCACATCCCCTCCACTTGATTGATTTTTAAATATATTATTCACATGCATACCTATCATATCATGCATATTGTTCCATATAATCACATTTACATACACATCATATCATCATAACCAGCTTACTTCTCCACCCTCTTTCTTAGTAAATTCCTTCTATCTTTGCTACAACTGAGTAATTTTTGAGAATTACAGAAATCTTCTTTCCATGTAGATATATAAACATTTTGACAATAATGAGTTCCTTAAATTTTCTCTTTCTTATTTACCTTCTTGGGCTTTTCTTGAGTCTTATGTTTGGACTTCAAATTTTTTGTTTAGGTCTGACTTATTCCTTAGGAATGCTTAGAAATCTTCTAATTTACTGAATGTACGTTTTTTTTTTTTCCTAAAAGAATTTTGCTGAATACATGATTCTGGGTTGCAAAACCAAATCTTTTGTCTTCCTGAATATCATATTCCAAGCTTTTTGATCCTTTAATGTAGAAGCTATGTCAACTTGATTGTACCTCTGTGGTATTTAAATTGTTTCTGTCTGTTAAAGTATTTTCTCCTTGATTTGGTGGCTTCGGAATTATATTTTAATATGTTTTAGAGAGGATTCTTGTGGTGACTTGTAGCTTTTCTGCTCTATACTGCCATCTTGGCTCCGCCCACAGTCTTGTTTTTTGGCTATTTGAAGTACTTCTTTGACCTGAAATTCTGGATTTTGTCTATGATAATTCTGGGTCTTGAAAAAAAATTGAGTTTCTTTTAAGAAGTGACTGGTAGATTCTTTCTATTTCTATTTTCCCATCTTGTTCTAGGAGATCTGTATAGTTTTTGTTTGTTTGTTTTCTTCTGTTTTAATAGATGAAATTAGAGCACCTGAGGAAAATATGGGAAATAAATGTAAACTATGGAAGCGTTAGAAAGGTAGTTTCTGGTTTGGCATGAAGTACAAAATTTCGCCTACCCAATAAACTTAATGAAAATTAGATTGGCCCCTCCCAATGAGACAACATGAAATCTTAAATTCAATAGATTGAGAATGTAGAATTTGAAAGATATAGCCAAAGTATCTAACCTAGAAAACAAATTTTAAAAAATTAAGGATCTCTAGAGTGTCTTAAAGCCATGACTAAAAATAGAACTTTGACATCCTATTGTTTTTTTTTTATGTTGGGTCTCTTTGTTCATTCTTTAAGTCTCCATCCTGAATTATGACTGGATTAAAAAAAAAAAAAAACCTTATCTTCCATCTTAGAATCAATACTATCTATTGTTTCCAAGACAGGAGAGTAGTAAGGGCTGGGCAATGATGATTAAGTGACTTGCCCGGGGTCACACAGTTAGGAACTGTCTGAATCCAGATTTGATCCTAGGAAATCCCATCTCTAGGTCTGGCTCATAATCCATTGAGTTGCCCAGCTGCCTCCTTCTGACTCAATTTTTATTTAGACTCTGATCAGCTTCCAAAGGGAAGATTTGGGTGGCTTTTCTTAAGGTTTCTGAGAATTCTGTTACTTTGTGATCACAGGAATTAAGCTAATGATTGTGTTTTCAGGGTTTCCAAAAGTATGTGATTGAGAGCAAGGTTTGATTACCGTCCTTCTTATCTGAGCTCTGCAAGTTTCTAAACTGGATTTGGATATGAACAATAGTAAAATTCTGCTTGACTTAACCTCATTTAATAGTCCATTGAAAGCTCTCTTTATTAGTGACAGAATTACAGTCTGGCCTTTGGTCTGAGATTTCTTCCCTTGCTATTTTTCTGTAGGGTGGGGTTAATGGTTGAACTGAGACTAACTTTGCTTCTGGAATCTCAGTCTCATTGGTGCTGCTTTTTTTTCTGAATTTTTTCCTTTTTGAAGACATATCTCATGATATCTATACCTGTGAAATATCTCTCTGAGCACAGGTTCACTTCTTAATATTCCCTGGATTTGTCAAAGTCACTGTATAATGTGTGACAAAATTGCCAGTTGGGCAAATGACAAACTAGGGGAAAAAACTGTATAGAAAATCTCTCTGACAAAGGTTGCATTTCTCAAATATATAGAAAAGCTGAGTCAAATCTATCAGAATATCAAGCATTTTCCAAATGACAAATTGTAAAGGATATAAACAGGCATGTCTCAGATGAAGAAATTAAAATTATCATTATTCATATGAGAAAATACTATGAATTAGTAATGATTAGAGAAACACAAATCAAAACAACTTTTAGGTATTAATTCACACTCATCAAACTGACTAACATGAGAAAAAAGGAAAATTATAAAAGCTGGAGGCAATGTGGAAAAATTGGGACTCTAATATATAGCTGGTGGAGCTGTGAACTGATACACAGTTTATGTCCCTTTGGGAAAGGATTCAGACTGCTCTCCAGAATTTAAATACATTTTAACAAGGAAGAAAATATTCTTATGTTTGAGAATACTATTATGCCATAAGAAATGGCAAACAAGACAAAAAAAACACAGGGAGACATATTAAGTTATTCAAAGTGAAGTGACTGGAATAAGGATAACATTGTACATAATAACAATGATATATGATGATCAATTGAGAATGACTTAACTATTATCAGTAAACATGGCAAAGATCCAGGACAACTCCAAAAGACTAATTAAATATGTGTGTATATATATATATACACATATATATATATATCTGCTACTATATATATATACAT
>NC_058132.1:551638212-551649920 GCF_016433145.1 Gracilinanus agilis | reverse complement strand
TATATATATCTGCTACTATATATATATACATATATATATATGTATATATATATATATATATCTGCTACCATAGAAGGAACAGACAGGTTCTGAATGAAAATTTAAATTCATTATTCTTCATTTCCTCCTTCAAATTTTCTATAGTGTCAATAATATGTGTCTTCTTTCACAAAATGATTAACAGGGCAATATGTATTATGTGATAATATATGTATAACCTATATCAAGTTACATGCCTCCTTAAGGAAAGAGAGAGAAAACAAGGTTTGCAAAATATCAGAAGCTGAATATTTTTAAAAATTGTATTGATAGGTAGTCTGGAAAAAAATAAGTTGTTTGTTGTTGTTTTTTTTATAAAAATTGCCAGTTAGCACTTTTTCTTTCAAGGAGAGCCATTATGAGTCTGGCAGTGCTCCACTATTTACATGGGTATTGTGATATCTTTTCTTGCATTGCTTTGTAGTCACCTCCTGGGCCCCATAATGCTCTAAGAGCGACTTTTTGTGATGCAATGAAATGCTTCAGATGTAGGATTCTTCTGCTCTGACCTTTTCTATCTCCAGTACCTACAGTATTTCTTGTGTATTACCCTTTGCCAACTTGCCCTGGATATATCATTTGCTGTGCCTTTTGCTGGATTTTCCCATTAAGATTCATTTTGGGTCATTTTTAGACTTATTTGGAATGGCTAGGAGAGCTATTGAATGGCTTCCTACCTCTCTGCCATCTTGTCTCCATCTCCTATTATCTGACTTCCTATGCATAAAATTATACCCCCAAATATAAATGTATATTCTTTGTTTTTCAAGTGCATTTAAATTGAGGTTAAAAAGAAAACAGAATCTTATTTTTATCAGTGGGAATGTTAGTGTTCTCCACTATGCACTTTAATATGCATGTATCCCTCTTGAGAAAATGAAAAATTCCGGGAAACAGGATGGAGTCATGCAGTACATTAAATGTGGTTAGCTGTACTTATCTAATACTGATTTTTGTGCCATTTTTCTATATATGTTCACTGTGTGCCAGTCCTTGGTAGAAAAATGAAGGTTTGATAGGAGCCAAAAAGGAGAAGTAACTAGGGCAGCAGCTTGCCATTTCACAATGAAAATCCTTTCTGACCAAGAATAAAATATCCTCACAAAACAAATACAAGAGTGAAAGTCCCAGTAGAGACAAAGAGAAACAACCTTCAAAAAAAGAAAACCCCAAAAGGTAGGCAGAGATAAACTGAGGAACTGAGGTATAGCATTGAGTAAAGAACAAACCAAACCCCCATCCTGCCCACACATCTAATCTCACAGGTTCTAAACTCAATCCTAATATGTCAGACCCCGAGATCCTGCCAGGCAAAAAGAGGTCCAAGCCAACTAACATCCCTTGAAATTGCAAACCTGTGGAGAAGTTTGGAGTCCCAGCCCAGGGCAATCTGGGCCAAACCACATGGAAGCAAAGCGAAGCCAGGAATCCCAGTCTGGGCATGGGGTGAGGACATAATTCACAGTTTGGGGTGAGGACACAGTTCTCTGGGGGAGCCTCCCTGGGATCATTTTGCCCAAAACTAAGAGTGGACAGGTCAGGGCAATCAAGGGTGTACCTGATTGAATCAAGAACATTTTGAGATCAAAACCATGAGCTTAAGCCTAGGGCTAGAATTTGATTAGCACCTCACCTAATCAAGTTCAGACTGAGATCAAGAGCTTACCACCAAGCCTGAGGAAAGTCTTTGAGCTATCAGCATCTCAAAGGTCAATTGAATCAGCAGGGGAAGAGGACTCTCAGAGCTTTTAACCCCTTGACCATTTGGTTAACTAGTAAAACCCCCGAAAATAAGCCAAAAATAACATCAAGGAAGGACTGAAGTTTAAGAGGGTACCCCAGAGCTTACCTATAATTAGATAGGAAAAACGAGCAAGCAATCAAAAACAGCACCTAAGTCTAAAGACTGTTTATGGAGACAAAGAGCAAGGGACAGAAAGGGACAGCAAAAGCAAAGGAAACACACATAAAATCCAAAAGAAAAATGTGAACTGGACACAGATTTTGGAAGAGCTCAAAAAATACTTCAAAACCCAATAATTAGAGGTAGAAGAAAAGTGGGATAGAGAAATGAAAGTGATACAAGTAGAAATGAAAATAATGCAAGAAGAAATGGGTCAATTGAAAAAGGAGAACCAGAAACTGACAGAGGAAAATCAGGCCTTAAAAATCAGAATTGACCATCTAGAAACCAATGATTTCATGAGAATTCAAGAAACAAAAAAGCAGAATCAAAGGAATAAAAAAACAGAGTAAAACATGAAATATACTATTGAAAAAAATAACAGACATAGAAAATAGATCTAGGAGAGACAAAATGACAATTATTGGATTTCCTGAAAGCCATGATGAAGAAAAAACCTTGGATATCATATTATAAGAAATTATCAAAGATAATTGTCCAGAGAACCTTGAACAAGAAAATAAAATTAAAATTGAAAGAATTCACAGATCGCCTCCAGAAAGAAATCCTCAATTGACAACTTCCAGTAATATAATAGCCAAATTCAAGATCCATCAAGACAAGCAAAAAAACTTTAAGCAGCCAGAAAGAAATTATTCATATACCATGGAGCTACAATCAGGATCGCTCAAGACCTAGTGGATTCTACATTAAAGGATCAGAAGGCATGGAGTATGATATTCAGAAAGGAGAAAGATTTGGGTTTACAACCCAATGTCATCTTTCCAGCAAAATTGAGTATACTCTTTCAGGGGGAAAAATGGACATTCAATAAGATAGAAGATTTCCAAGCCTTTCTGAAGAATAAACCAGACCTAAACAAAAAATTTGAAGTTCAAACATAAGACACAAGAGAAGCTTAAAAAGGTCAATAAGGAAGAGAAAATTTAAGGGACTCATGAAGTTAAAAATGTCTATATATCTACTTGGAAATATGATTTCTATAATTCTCAAAAATTAATCTTAGTAGTACAGAAGATACAAGGAATTTACTCTGAAAGAGCGTGGAAAAATAAGCTGATTATGACAATATGATATACATGATGATATGATGTACATGTAAATGTGATGATATGGAACAATATGTATGTATGATATGATGTATATGCATATGAATGACATGTAAAAATCAATCAAGGGCTGAAAGAGATGATTTCATTGAGAGAAAAAGGGAGGGACAGAATGAATAGGGTAAATTATATCACATAAAGAGGTAAGAACAATCAATACAGAGAGGGGAGGATAAGGGTGGTGATGGGCAACACTTAACCTTTACTCCCTTTGTAACTGGCTCAGAGGGGGGAAAACAAGTATACTTTGTGGGATATAGCATTCTATCTTACCCTACAGAAAAGTAGAAGGGGAACAAGACAAGGGAGTTAAGTGGAGGGGAAGGGTGACAAAAGCAAAATACTATTGAGTAGGAATAGAGTGAAAGGAAATAGAACAGGCTCCAAAGGAGGTAATACAATGGAGGGCAAAAACAGTTAGTAATCATAACACTTAATGTGAATGGATTGAACTAACCCATTAAAGGAAGCATATAGCAGAGTGGATTAAAAACCAGAATCCTACTACATGTTGTTTACAAGAAACACATTTGAGGTAAGGTGACACATGCAGATTCAAGGTAAAAGGCTGGAGCAGAATATATTATACATCTTCTAAAGTAAAAAAAAAACCAGGAGTAGCAATCATGATAGAAGACAAAGCCAAAGTAGAAATTGATCTGATTAAAAGAAATGGAAGGAAATTACATTTTGCTAAAAGGTACTATAAAAATGGAGTAATATCTTTACTAAAAATTTTTGCACCAACTGGTATAGCATCTAGATTTGTAAAGGAAAATTTGAAGGAGCTCAAGGAGGAAATATATAGTAAGAACATACTAGTGAGAGATCTTACCGTTCCCCTTTCAGAACTAGATAATCAAAACAAAAAATAAATGAGAAAGAATGGAAGTAAATAAAATGCTAAAAATTTAGAGTTAATAGATATCTGGAGAAAACTGAATAGGGATAAAAAGGAATATACCTTCTTCTCAGTAGTACATGGTACATATACAAAGATCAACCATGTACTAGAGCAGGGGTTGGCAACGTATGGCTCTTGAGCCATTTCTGGCTCCACCTCCCCACCTGCCAGTCTGGGCAGAGCCCCAGGATGTGCCCCAGGGAGCCCTTTAGCCCCCGCCCCATATTCCAGTGCCTTCTGCCTTCATCCTTCTCCTTCTGCAGGCGTTTATGGTTCTCACTGTCGTAAACTAGAGCATAGAAATATTTCAAACAAATACAAGAAAACAGAAATAATTATTGCCATTTTTTCAGATCACAATGAGGTAAAAATTATAAATAACAATGGCTCATGGAAAGGCAAATTTAAAATTAATTGGAAACTAAATAATCTAATTCTTCAAAATAAGTCGGTCAAAGAAGAAATCATAGAAATAATTACAGACTTCATTAAAGGGAATGACAATGAGGAGACATGTGAAATAAGGATCCTTCCTAGGTGGATGAGAGATGATTAAACCCACCTAGGAACCTCCCCAGGACCAGTAAAACACAACCCTTGAAATTATTAAAACCAAGTTTATTAAGGGTAGGGAAATGATAAATACAGTCCTAAATCTATCATGCTATAACTCCTTCCACCAATATATACTCCCTCTCATGGGGTTTGCTCTTCTGATCCTTTCAATCCCTTTCTATATCTCCCTGCTCTTATCTAAGACCCCAAAAGCTATCTGACTATAACTATCCTAATTTATATGGATTAACAAAAGGGACAAAGAGGAAGGAAGGACTCTCAAGTGTATTTGAGACCTTCCCTAAAGCCTGGGGTAGGCTTCACTAGATAACCCAAAGTCCCAATTGATAACACTTGGATTACCTTAGCCAACTGGATTTCTGGCAAATGGTCTCTGTATCTCAGGGAAAAAGCAGTCCTCTCCAAGGCAAACTCTCAACCAAGGAATCCCTAATTTCTCCACGAGATTGGGACTCCCAAGGGAAATTTGCCACAGCAAAATCTTCTTCCAATGCAGTGGAAAACAGGAGTGAGAAAAGTTTTTAACAATATTCTTAATGTCAGTAAACTCCAACAATCCTTCTCTCCTTGTCAGAATCCTCTCTCAGGGCTTGTATCCAAATTCTCTTCTTTTCCTTTTTAAGCTAATCCATGAAATTTACTCTATCCCTTACCTATATTCTGACACATCATACCAAAACCTATGGGATACAGCCAAAGCAGTACTCGGGGGAAAATTTATATCACTGAGTGCCTATACCAAGAAAATAGAGAGAGCAGAGATCAGTGAATTGGGCTTGAAATGGAAAAAATTAGAAAAAGAACAAATTAAAAATTCCCAGGTAACAATTAAGTTGAAAATCCTAAAAATTAAAAGAGAAATTAATCAAATTGAAAGTAAAAGAACTATTGAACTAATAAATAAGACTAGGAGTTGGTACTTTGAAAAAACAAATAAAATAGATAAAGTACTAGTCAATCTAATTAAAAAAAGAAAGAAGAAAATTAAATTAACAGTATCCAAGATGAAAGGGGCAATCTCACCTCTAATAAAGAGGAATTAAGGCAATTATTAAGAACTACTTTGCTCAATTATATGGCAATAAGTATGATAATTCAGGTGAAATGGGTGAATATTTACAAAAAATATAAATTGCCTAGATCAGTGATGGGCAAACTTTTTAAAGAGGGGCCAAAGGAAAGGAAATGCTCATCTGTCAGTCTTTTTCTAAGGCAACTTTTTTGAAGTTTCATTGTATTGTATCCTACCCACTGTATTCCTCAGATTAGAAATAATGTCTTGGCCAAATAGAACATTTCAGGGAACCTACATCTGGCCCGAGGGCCGTAGTTTGCCCATCATTGGCCTAGATTAACCAAAGAGGAAATAGAATTCTTAAACAATCCAATCTCAGAAAAAGAAATTGAACAAGCCTCAAGGAATTTTCTAAGAAAAAAATCCCCAGGGCCAGATAGATTCACAATGAATTCTAGTAAACATTTAAAGAACAACTAATCCCAATACTAACAAATTATTTGACAAAATAGGCAAAGAAGGAGTTTTACCAAATTCCTTTTATGACACAAATAATGTACTGATTTCCAAAGCCAGGCAGACCAAAAACTGAGAAAGAAAACTACAGAACAATCTCCTTAATGAATATATATATATACAAAAATCTTAAATAGTGTTAAAGGGATTTTCTTAATGTCTCCCTCTGTTTAGCTTAGGAGGAAAGAGAGCAGGGTTTCTCAGTGAGAACTGACAGGTTCAGTGAGCAGTGAGCCAGAGCTGAAGATTTCCTTACCAAAGAGACCAGGACACTGAGGAGAGGAAGTAGGAATGGCTTTCTGGCAGGAAGGTGGTAAAACGGGTTTTTCAGTGAGCAGATAAAAGAAGCAGCCACTGAAGTAAGGGGTCTTTTTGCCTCTAGGATCTCTAAAGAACAGGAAACTGGGTCTCAGGCAAGGGGGTTGCTGGCAGTTGGTTGTTGACAGTTGGTTTGACTATTGTTTTAGGGAGTGGGAGCATATTTTTCAGATAAAGTAGAGTAGATTAGGCCTGGTGTGTCAGGCAATAGAACCTGTCCTAAGAGAACAGTTAGAGGTACTATCTTAGGTAGTTATTAGGAATTAAGAGTTAGAAAGAGAAATTCATTTAAACTCATTCTAGACAATAAAAAAAAATATTTAGAGTCTATCTGATAAGACAAACACAGGAATTTTATGAACACAACTACAAAACACTTTTTACATAATTAAAACTAGATCTAAAGAATTGAAAAAACATTAATTGCTCCTGGGTAGGAGGAGCTACCTACTCAAATTAATCTTCTTATTCAGTGACCTATGTATCAAATTACCAAAAACTTTTTTATAGAATTAGAAAAAATTATAACGAAGTTCATCTGAAAGAAAAAAAGATCAAGAATATCAAGGGAAATAATGAAAAAAAATGAAAGATGGGGGCCTAGCAGTACCAGATCTTAAACTGTACTATAAAGCAGTAGTAATCAAAACAATATGGGTAGTGCCTAAGAGACAGAAGAGTGTAATAATTGAATAGACTAGGGATAAATGACCTCAGTAAGCTAGTTTTCGATAAACCCAAAGACCCCACCTTTTGGGACAAAAACTTACTCTTTGATCAAAACTGTTGGGAAAATTGGAAAACAGAATGGGAGAGATTAGGTTTAGATCAACATCTTACACCCTATACCAAGGTAAATTCAAAATGGGCAAATGACTTAAATATAAAGAGTGAAACCATAAATAAATTTGATGAACATAGATTACTATACCTGTCAGATCTGTGGGAAAGGAAGGAATTTAAGACTAAGAAAGAGGTAGAGAATATTGCAAAATATAAAATCAATGACTGATTACATCAAATTAAAAAGGTTTGTATGAACAAAACCAATGCAACTCATATTAGAAGGAAAACAACAAACCGAGATAACATTTTTATAATAAAATCTCTGACAAAGGTTTAATTTCCCAAAATAAGGAACTAAGTCAAATTTACAAAAAATCAAGCTATTCTCCAAACCACAAAATGTCAAGGGACATG
This sequence comes from Gracilinanus agilis, assembly GCF_016433145.1. NCBI lineage: Eukaryota > Metazoa > Chordata > Mammalia > Didelphimorphia > Didelphidae > Gracilinanus > Gracilinanus agilis. The sequence goes on along the minus strand of NC_058132.1, from coordinate 551,642,319 downwards.
AGTAGGCAGTTTTTACATGATGAAATAAAAACTATGAATAAGCACATGAAAAAGTGTTCTGAAGTCCTCCTGATTAGAGAAATGCAAATTAAAACAACTCTGAGGTACCACCTCACACCTAAGCAGACAGACCAATATGATAACAAATGAAATTAATAAATGTTGGAGGGAATGTGGCAAAATTGGGACATTAATGCATTGCTGGTGGAGTTGTGAATTGATCCAACCATTCTGGAGGGCAATTTGGAACTCTGCTCAAAGGGCTATAAAAGAATGTCTGCCCTTTGGCCCAGCCATACCACTGCTTGGTTTGTACCCCAAAGAGATAATAAAGAAAAACACATGTACAAAAAAATTCTTAGCCTCTCTCTATGTGGTGGCAAAAAATTCGAAAATGTAGAGGTGTCCATTTATTGGGGGAATGGCTGAACAAACTGTAGTATCTGATGGTGATGGAAGAATATTGAGCTGAAAGAAATAATGAACTGGAGGAATTTTATGTGAATTGGAATGACCTCCAGGAACTGATGCACAGTGAAAGGAGTAGAACCAGAAGAACGTTGTACACAGAGGCAGATGCATTATGGCAGTCAAATGTAATAGACTTTTCTATCAGCAGCAATGCAATGACCCAGGACAGTCCAGAGGAATTTGGGAGAAAGAATGCTATCCACATCCAGAGAAAGAACTGTGTAACCAAAAATGCATCAGAAAAATATATGCCCAATGACATAGTGTGATGGGGATATAATCAGGGTTTTGATGTTAAAGAATTGCTCTACTGCAAATATGTTTTAAATAATGGTATGTGTATAACCCAGTGGAGGTGCTTGTTGGCTTGGGGAGTGGGGAGGAAACGGGGGGGGGGCGTGAATCATGTAACCATGGAAAAGTATTCTAAATAAAATTTTTTTAAAAAAAGGAAATCAAAGGTTTGGGGTAAGAAATGCAACAATTCTTTGTGCTTCAGTGCTCAGATCTTCTTTGATTTCCTAAAGGAAATTCATCAAATGTGTGACTCATGGAAGTAAATGCTACTTTATTGAAACCTGAGCAAAAGAGTGAATAGAATCTAAATTAGTCCCTCACTTGAGTAAAATGAAAATGTGATTAGACCAAAGATAATGTGAAGCAAAGATTGTATTTCATCTATCATATGTAACTATTCAAAAATATTTCCAGTCATAAATATTATAGTTAAAGGTTGTAATGTACTGATTGCTGTTGCAAATATCTTCAGTGTTTCAAAAGCCAACACTTCACAGAGATTCCATAAACACATTTGACTTTGACACATTTTACCACCAATAGGTTTGTAGTACTCCTGATGAAGGGCTCCAAATGAACACTTTTCCTTGAAGTACAGCTGAGCACCAATTAAAAATGCATAATTAAAACTCAAATGTGTTCTACTTCATCGAAATTCAAAATTCCATACATCGAGTTGTTATGGTTCAGCAAATAGAAGATAGTTACATAGAAGTCCTTTCTATTCTCAAGTTGTCAACTTGTTCAATTCTATTCAATTTTGTCTGTTGGAAAACAAACACATCTGGCTCTTAAAGCTGTGTTCTTCAGAATAACATTTCCAAACAGCCCATGAGCATTCTCTTGTAATTATATCCCTTTATGTTACAAACAAAGTAATTTCATGTTTCTTTGAAATGCTGCATGGGATATTTTTGTTTCCTATGATTAATGCATTATGATTTTAATTGCTTTCTCTGGCATTAATTCTATTTATATGAACATTTTAGTCATGTAACATCATTAGGGAATTCATTAGATTGTGGAGATATTGGAAATATTCTCCATGAACAGGTTAGTCACCCATAAGGAAAACTTCTGTGGTACCTCATTGCTCTGTTGATGAAAAATAAATCAACTACATGAAAATAGTTAAGATAAATGTTTGTGAGCTATTTAAAAAATTAATTAATTCCTTTATTTAATAAGCATTTACTATTTCTCATGGGCTCCTGTTGAACATTTTTTAAATGAAAACCAAAACTTCATAACAAATATGCATAGTCCAGTAAAACAATTGTTTACCTTGTCTTTATACTGAATTTCTTTCTTTTTTTAAATTTTAAGTGCATCAGTTCTGTAGTAGGAGAGACAGGTCATGTTTTTTTTCAGTCTTCTGGCCTTATATTTTATTATGGCATTGATTAGAATTCTAAGGTTCAAATTTACTTTCCTCCAATGATATTATTTTAAAAACACCTTTTTCTAGAACATTGTACACAAAAATCATATTGTCACCATGATCAACTAATTGTAAAATATTTAGCTAACCTGATCAATAATATCATCTAAGACAATTCCAAAGGACTTATGATGAAAAATAATATTTACCCTCAGAGAGAGAACTGATGAACTAACTCTCAGTACAGATTTAAACTTTTTTCAATTTAAATTTCTTTTTGCATTTCCCTCCCCTCCTTCCCCTCCCTTCTCCTCCCCTCCTCACTCCTCTCTTGCCCTTTCCCTCTCCTGACCTCTCTTGTCTTCTCCTGTCCTGTCCTATCCTGTCCTGTCCTGTCCTGTCCTGTCCTGTCCTGTCCTGTCCTCTCTCTCCTCTACTCTGCTCTCCTCCTCTTCTTTCCCTCTCTCCCATCTTCCTTCCTTCCTTTCCTTCCTCTCTCCTTCCCTCTTTCATTCGTTCGTTTGTTCCTTTCTTTTCTGAGATCAAGTCAAGATGTGCTCTGCTTATCTAGGGTCCTTTTTTTTAGAAGTTTTATATCTCTAAATATCAAGTTTCTCTTCTGTCTATAAGATTGAAGTTGTTTAAGTTTCTGACAGAGTGGTGTGATAAATACTTAACATATAAGACAAAAGAGAAATAATTTGCACTCTATATAATGTCTCATCAAATACAAAAATCTATATTTCTTGAATGTGGAATTGGTTCATATTTGAGTTGAAAGTAGATTAAAGTAATAAAATTATGTCCTTTCATTGGAGTCTCTATGATAATATATTATGAAGATTTGTGCTTCTACATTTTTGAGAGATACAGGGTGGCCTAGACACAACAGAAATTCCACAAAATTTTCACTTGTCAATTGACAGTGTCAGACCATGTTTCTTTAGGTATTCCAACACTGTCAGAAGTCTCTCCTCATGTTATTGGAAATACAGTGATATCATGGTAAAATAACATTTCCAGGTCATTCATATTTCCAAATACTTTTTTTCTATTAGGGTTTGGAAAATAGGAGGTCACTCTGAGATGATTTGGATCATATGAATAAACTCATCAAATATAGTGGTACACATGATAATAATTTTTGTAACTTGTTTTTTCTCAAACCTAGGAATTTACATACTGAGAATCATTATTTCCCTGAAAGACAATCCATTGTTTTCTAAACTCATGGCATAGTGTATTGGTGCACTTTATTGTTCCAAAATGTACTATTCTGTGTACTATTAAATGCACATTTGTGTCTTTCCATTATTGTTTTATACCATCATTATCAGGGTTACATAAGTGCTGCTGGAATCTATGATAATACTATTAAATTTTTTTATTTGGTAGCTAGAGGAACACTTCTATGAATGTATCTCCTTTCAAATCTGATTATCTCCCTACGTTCAACCTTTCCCATATCACGCAGAGAATTGCATTGTACTTATATCATATGTATTTTTAAATTTTGTAACTATGCATATTTTCTTCTCTCAGAATATAAGCTCTTTGATGTCAGGGAACATTTAGCTTCACTAAATAATGTCGTTTTTATCTCCATAACATTCTTTTTAGCATTCTCTGTAATTCAAGCATAACCAATGCCCCATGTTGATCTTCCTGCCTGAAGCCTCTCTCCATTTGAAACTATAATTTATGCAATTGCCATTGTGATGTTCCTAACTACAGGTCCAATAATATTACTTCCCTAGTATATAAGCTCCAGGGGCTCATAGTTATACATACCATCAAATAAATCCTGCTATTGGCATTCTGATTTCTTTATGAAATATCAGCCTGCCTTCCTTCCTTCTCTTCCTTCCTTCTCTTCCTTCTCTTCCTTCCTTCCTTCCTTCCTTCCTTCCTTCCTTCCTTCCTTCCTTCCTTCCTTCCTTCCTTCTCTTCCTTCCTTC
>NC_058132.1:551609493-551637967 GCF_016433145.1 Gracilinanus agilis | reverse complement strand
CTTTCTTTCTTTCTTTCTTTCTTTCTTTCTTTCTTTCTTTCTTTCTTTCTTTCTTTCTTTCTTTCTTTCTTGTTGCAAATTATTCCCTTCTCTTGTGCTATACTCAAATGATTTGGCCTCATTATTCCTCACAAATAATACTATATGTCTCATCTTTGTGTCTTTTATCATTTCCATAGCCCTATCTCACAAGGACACGATTTTTCTTCTTTACAAATCAAGTCTATCTACATACACAAAGAATCCCATTCTATTCTATTTTCATCGGATTACTTGTTTTATGATTCATATTCTCTTATTAACTTTTATTAATTTTTTACTATTAGATGATTGGCTACTATAAATAAACATATCCATTTTGTTTCCATTCAAATATGTAAAAAATCGGAATCTCTATTTTCTTTCCTTTGAGTCTAGAAATTCTCTTCCAAATGACTTCTAAACTCATCTTTCAAATGAAACTACTTTGTACAAAGTTACCAATAATTTCTTAATTACCAAATCTAATAGTTTTTTTCTCAATTTTCATTCTTTGTGACTTTACAGCCATTATACTATCTTCTCTCTAATTTTTCACAATATTACTCTGTCCTGGATTTCCTCTTACCTATATGATCACTCCTTTTTCAGGCTTATTTTCTTGATATTTTTGCAAATTGCAACTGATAACCATGGATTGCCCTTTAAAGCTTTCTCCCTGGCCTTCTCTTGCTACTTTTTGCTATTTTGCTTATTAATTTTGTCTCGCCCCATGGCTTTAATTATCATCTCTATGTTGATGATTTCCACATATACTAATCCTGCCCTAACCTCTCTCCTGATTTCCAGTTTCACTAACAACTGTTTTTTAATGTAATTGAACAATTAACCACATAAGCATATATTTCTGTGCAACTGTAACAACTAATTTTAACACACAATAGTTAATAGAAATACGAATGATGTAGAGAAAACCCATAGGACTAGATATGGAAATATGAGTCCCTATATATCTAACTCAAAGACTGCATCTAGTATCTATATAGTATCAGAGAGTGTAAAAGTTGTAAAAGACCTCACTGGTCACAAGTAACTGAAGATCTCCTGTGAAAAATACCAAACACTCAGTCTTTTCTTGATGGCTTTCAATGAGGAGGAATCTATTAACTTGAGCTAGCTTGTTCTACTTTGTAGAATTCTTTGCATCAATAAAAAAAACTCACAAAATTAACATTATTATTTCATGAGATGCAAATCATATTTTTGACAAAATATGTATTCCTGTTTAAAACACTAAAGGTCATAGGAATTAATAGCACTTTCCTTAAATGATATGTAGTATCTATCTAAAGCCACCAGAAAGTATTTTCTACAATGAGGGTAAAGTAAAAGCCTTCCAAGTAAGATCACTAGGGAAAAATATTTCCATTATTACCAGAATTATTCAATATTGAATGAGAAATACTACCTATTATAGTAATAAAAGAAGAAAAGTAAAAGGAATTACAATAAGCAACAAAGAAACTAAACTATCATTCTTTGTAGATAATATGATAGAATCCTTAGAGAATCCTACAGAATCAACTAAAAAAAAACCTAGTTGAAACAATTAATAAATTTTGCAAAGTTGAAGGATACAATATGAACTCAGAAAAATAATCAGAATTTCCATATGTTATCAAAAAAGTCCAGTAGCAAAAGATAGAAAGAGAAATTCCACTTAAAAGAACTTTAGATAATATAAATTACCTAGGAGCCTACTTGCCAAGTTAAGGACAGGAATTATATAAATTCAATTTAAAAACCTTTTCACACAAATAAAATCAGATCTAAAAAATTAGAAAAAATATTAATTGCTCATGTCTAGACTGAGTCAATAGAATAAAAATGGCTCTTCTACCTAAATTTACTTACCTATTCATGGCCATACCAATCCAACTCTCCAAAAATATGGCACAGGGCTAGAAAAAATAACAAAATTCATCTGTAAAAACAAAAAATCAAGAATATCAAGGAAATTAATGGGAATAATTCTGAAGGAAAGTGTCCTAGCCATAACACATCTCAAGCTGTAATATAAATCTCCAATTATCAAAACAATGCCACTCACTAAGAAATAGAACAGTGGCTCAGTGGATTAGATTTGATAAACAATATACAGATGTAAATGGCCATAGGAATATGATATTTTCTAAACTAGAAAATGCCAACTTTTGAAACAATAACTCACTTGTTGACAAATGCTGGGGAAATTGGAAAATCAGTATGGCAGATATTAGGTATAGATCAATGTTTCACATCCTATAACAAGATGAGGTAAAACTAGGTATATGATTTAGACATAAAGTGTGATACTACAAGAAAATTAAGGGAACATAAAATAGTATTAATTACATATCTGTGGAAAAGTCAAGAATATATGACCAAACAAAAGATAGAGAACATTATGAGATTTGCATTGAATAATTTTGATGATATTAAATTAAAAAGATTTTGTACAAACAAAATAAATGCAACCAAGATTAGAAGGGAAAGTTCCATTTAACACTTACTAGATTGGCTAATATATAGAAATAAAAATTATGAACATTGGAGGAGGGAATGTGGGAAAATTGATACAGCATTACTGGTGAAGTTGTGGATGAATCCAACCATTCTAGAGGGTAATTTGAAACTAAGCCCTAAGGAATATAAAACTATTTTCACATCCTTTGATCCAATAAAATACCACCATTAGGTTGGTATCCCAAATAAATTTTTTAAAAATGTGAAAGGATGAATTTTTACAAACATATTGATAGTAGTTCTTTTTGTAGTAGCCAGGAATTAGAAATTAAGGTAATATTCATCAATTAGGGAATGGCTAGAAAAAATTTTGGTAAATGATTGTGATGATATACTACAGTGCTATAAGAAATGATAAGCATAATGATTTCAGAAAAGCCTGGAAAGACCTAAATCAACTCTGTAGAATGCAGTGAGCATAACCAGGAAAACACTGTACACATTCATAGTAATATTATAAGATGATTAAACTGTAAAAGACAGCTATTCTCAGAAATACAATGAACCAAGAAAATGCCAATGGTCTTATGTTATAAATTTCTACCCACTTACTGAGAAAGAACTTATGGAGTCTTAAAACATATGGAAGCAAGCTATTTTTCATTTTTTATTTTATTTTTATTTGGTTGTTTTGGTTTTACATAAATATTTTCTCACAGCATGAGTAATATGGAAATATGAAAAAAGAACTCTATGTAAGAAGCAGTTTTCCCTAAAATTAACAAATGTTTGGATTTAATTGGTTCATCAATTCTAACATATATCCCAATACATACATTTTGTGTATATACAACTTACATATGTATTTATATGTACAGAGAGAACATCCATATCTTTATGTATACTGATATAGATATAGATTATGATATGGATATAGATATGTTTCATAGAACTTGGACTTGCTTTGCCAAATATACCCTGGGGAGCCATTATTATTGATCCAGTCTCTCAGAGAGATCCATTAGGGTTTACCAGTACATTCTTCCCATGCTGTATACAAACTCATGGTTCATAACCATGGAAAAATACCATAAATTCCTTATGAAAATGCAGTATTCTGACTAATGCTGAATAATGTATAGTTGTTTATAAACATGACAAACCCATAGAGAAATGTATCTCGTTACCTTCATAATGAACCTTCCACATGTGATGCTATAATATAGACTACTGCCATTCACAGTATTGCTAACTTCTTAATATTACAAATAATTTAAATATGGAGGGAAAAACTCAAGTAAAAACCTTAAACTTTTTAACCAAGATTCAAGTGTGATGACTTAAGTTGATTTCCAGTATCTGATGATATACATATCTTATTGGATAGGGGTCTAGGGAGCTTTTACTATAACAGATAATTTTTCAATTCTGAACTTTGCCTTCATAATTTAAAATTTTCTCTTTCTGCATTCAGATTACAAGCATGAAGTCCTTTGGTTAATGGGCTTCATTATAATCTAGTAAGTTGAAACTGCAGGCTGCCACCCCTGTTGGTCTAGCATCTGTTAGATCAGTAGGGTTAGTTCTTGTGTATTATGATGAACATTTCTATTAGCCTTTTCATCAGTACATTCATACGTTCTAAGAATTTTTCCAAGGCAGAAAAGGAGTACATATCTATTAAATTTCTCAAGTTAAAAGATCATTTTTGTGATATGAAAAATGTTATATTCATAAAACCAGAAATGCTAGAGAAAGGTTAATCACTTCAAAAGTCAAGCTTAACAAGATGCAATTATGCTTCATTTAATCTCATCATAGAGATCATGGGAAATCTTATTTGAAATGGGAATGCCATAGTTAATTGTTTCTTATTTAATTTGTTTTTTTTCCATATATGTATAAATAACCACCATGTTCACTGTTCTCTCTGTCTCTCTTTGGCTCATATAGGTATTTTATGAAACTAATGAAATCATACAATTCTTCTCAATAGCCAATCACCCCTTCCCAAAACAACAAAATCCAATAATAATAATCCAATAATAATAATAAAAGCAATGCTTTTTGTATCTTATATCTCAAAATAAATGTACGTTTCCTTTGCTGGAGTTCAAATGCTATACCATGTAATGGATTGGGACTGTTAAAGTAAAATTTATGCAAGAAAAGTAACTCAAAGTTTCTCCTTAAACAAACACCATTTAGAAGCCCACTTGTATTTTATCCAGGTTTACTTATTTTCTACTAGTGGTTACCACTAGCCTAGATTAATTTTATGCTTTGATGCAATCAATTATAGCATTAGGTAAATTATTTTTTTAACTAACCAAAAACAAAAAAAATTATTTAATGAAGAGTAAAATACAACCTGTGTATATACTGTGTATTTACTGAAAGTCTATAGGGTAGTGCATCTCTTATGCTTAATATTATACTTTTTATGCAAGATGTCATCAATTTATTCTGACATTCTTTTAAAAGACTTTCACATAAAAATTAAACGAGATGACATGATTTAAAGAAAAAGAACTGGATTGAAACCGAACCACTAAATATTATTAGCCTGTGTGACCACTGGTTAGTCACAACTCAGATCTCCAGCTTTCTGATCTTTAAAATGGATATGATTCTTCAAATACATGCTTCACCAGGTTGTTCTGAAGAAAACACTTTGTATGCTTATATTTTTATTACTATCACTACCAGTGTACAATTATTTTTTCTCTTATTCTTCCTTCTGAGAATAGGAGGAGAAATAAGTGGAGGAGAAGGACAAGGAAGTGATTGAGGAGAAAGAAAAGAATTTCAAGGGAGAAGAGGAGGAGGAGAGAAAGAAAATGATATAACTGTTGCTACTATATTCCTTACATCTCCCTGTTGTCCTTGTCCTATTTTATATTGTTCTTCTGTGGAGTTAGCTATAATATTCTACTCAACCCTCTGACCTATATTAAATTTCAGGTATATGACAAAATTATTCCTTAATAAAATCTATTAAATATGGATTAAAACATGTACAATGTCTCTAAGATAGTTTATCTGCCAAGAAAGAACAGAACAGGGACTAATAGGAACCAAATATAATAATGAAGTATATATTTTAATAGTGAAAACTAAGTGGCCATTTCTGGAAGAAAACAAATTATGAACTAATTTCTAAATAGCCATATCAAAGGTTAAGAAAAGGATATAAAAGTCAAAAATATCTTCTTGAATTTACAATGAGAGTTAAAAGAAAGAAAAATATTGCTAAATGAACATTCTTTCAGAAGTTATTAATATAAAACTAAGTTCTTCATTCATGACCAAATGTCCAAAGGCTGTAAAACTCAAAGTGACCCAATTGATTTTAGAAGTAGATGTAGAAAATACTTTTCTGTTAGACATATTTATAATATAAATAATTCATGTGTCACTTTTTCAATAGAATATAGGAAGGTGCTACATGTGAGCTCATTTATTGAAACCTTAGGGGATTCTGTCTTTCATATGAAGATCAGTTAGCCACTTTTCTGATTTACTTCATATTCCTGCCTGAATACCTCAAGGCTTTTTAAACTAAATTTGTCTTGGTGCATAGACCATCAGTAAATTTTAAGTTTTTTGTAACCAAAAATTTTCAAGGATGAGTTTACCAGCCCATGTCCTAAAGGTGTTCTTTTTTTATGATTTCCACTATAATCATGAATTTCAATCAGTTTGAGAAGTAGAAACAATTTCAAGATATTACATGTAGCAAAGGCAAAGCTAAGGGAATCCATATTTCTTACAACCTCTTTTAAAATTCCATGAATAGAATAATAAGCTCAAGAACAATAATGCCAACAGACTTGGTAAGTGGTAACAAAATGTTATCTCTGAGGACTTAAAATGAAAACAATAAACTTAAAGAGGAAAAGTCCCTCTTTCATAGAAAATTCAGGGACTTGAGACAAACTTTTCAGTGGATTAAATCATTTTGTAAATTTCTTTGACATTACTGAAGTATTCAAACTAGATTTCCTTTGCTTTGATGGTACACAGTCAAAAGTGGAAAAGCTTAAAAAATTATAAGGTAATGACAAAAAAAAGTAAAACCTCTGTTTTTGGCAATTATAAATAATATATGCATATATATATACACATACAAATGTCATATGCCTATGTGCACACAAGTAATATATATTCATATACCCATTCATACATACACAGTAACTGTGACTATGAGAAAATTGAATTTTTCAGAAATATCTCTAAGAATATAAATTATAGATGAGTTGCCAATATGCATGAGAGGAGCCCCACACTGGGAATTCACAATGAAATCTTAGTTTCAAAATCTTGTCCTACCTTCTGCCATTTCTTGCCAATGCTTATACTCAAACCTTTTTCCTAATTTTCCCACCAAACTTTTCCTATTTTAGAGTATCATAGGATGTGCTGCCTCCTAGGTTTTGTCTATGTTTGTGTGTGTGTGTGTGTGTGTGTGTGTGTGTGTGTGTGTGTGTGTGTGTGTGATGGTAAGATATATATTTTTATATATTACAGATGACCCTGATTACAAAAATACAATAATTAAAATATATTACACCACCACCATTTGGAAAAAATAAACATTAACTGCTCATGTGTAGGCTAAGCAAATATAATAAAAATGATAGTTATACATAAATTATATTACCGACTATGTCATAAAAACAAAACTACAGAGAAAATATTTGATAAAGCTAGAAGAAATCATAACAAAATTCATCTAGAATCACAAAAGACCTAGAACATTAAGGGAATTAATGAAAGAAAAATATGAAGGGAGGTATCTTAGTTGTACCAGGTCTCAAATTATATTAAAAAAGCAGCAACTATCAAAACAATCTGGTACTGGCTAGGGAATAGAATCATGGTCAAATGGAAGAGATTTGACACTCAATTAGCAATGACCATAGTAACCTAATGTTTGATAAACAAATCTAATATTTTGGAAGAATTCACTATTTGACAAAAAAAAAGCAGCTATGGAAAAGTAAAATAGTATGGTGTAAATTAAGCATAGATCAATATTTCATGCCACATGCCAAGGTAAAGTCAAAATGGCTATATGATTTAGAAATAAAGGATTATATCATAAAAAATAAGGAAGCACACAATAGCTTACAGGAAAGACCTATAGATAAGTAAAGAATTTAGATCAAAAGAGGACTGTGAAAACAATATGAGATGTTTACTACATCATTTTTTTTTGTAAGAACAAAATCAATGCAACCAAGATTAAAGGCAAAAAATAAATGGGGGGGGGGAGGAGGAAATTTACACCAGATGTCTCTGACAAAGCCTTCATTTCTCAAATTTATATAGAACTTAGTCAATTTTAGAAGAATACAAAACACCAATCGACAAATGGTCAAAGAAAATGAACAGGCAATTCCCAGTTGAAAAAATTAAAACTACTTTTATTTACATGAAAGAAATGCTCTTAATCATTATTACAGAACTGCAAATTAAAACAATTCTGATACCACCTTATACCCATCAGAATGGCTAACAGAACAAAAAAGGGAAAATTATATATATGACAAGGTGTGGAAAAATCGGTATAATAATAACCTGTTGATGGGACTATGAACTGATACAACTTCTCTCAAGAACAATATGGAACAAAAAGGTATTCATACTCTGCCTACCCTTTCACATAGCAACGCCACTAGTAGCTCTGTATCCCAAAGAGATGAAAAATAGGGGAAAAGAACCCATATATACAAAAATTATTCATAGCACTGTTTTTTTGTGGTGGCAAGGAATTGGAAAATGAAGGGATGTCCACCGATTTTGGAATGCCTGAAAACATTTTTATATATTATTGTAATGAATACTAGTATGCCATTAGAAATGGCTAACAAGAGAATCAACACACACACACACACACACACACACAGACACACACACACGCAAACCTGGAAAGTCTTATATGAAGTGATGCAAAGTGAAATGAGCAGAACCAGGAGAACATTGTACAGTGTACCAATGACAATTTATAATAATCATCTGTTAGTGACAATTGTTAACAACAAGGCTAGGATACAGGACAACTCTCAGGGACTCATGAAGGAAAAAGCTAACCACTGATATAGAAGGAAGAGAGACAAAATTAATATTGAAGCATACCACTCTACACATTGTTTCCTCCATTAATTTTTCTTTAGTGTAAGCAATATGTGTCTTGTTTCACAACATGTGGAACATCAAAATATAAATCATATGATAATGCATGTACAATTTATGTCATAGCACCTGCCTTTATGAGGGCAGCAAATTGGAATGAATATGGATTTTAAAATATCAGAAAATGAATTTTTAAAATAGTACTGACATGAAATCTGGAATATACTAAAAATTTAAAAATCTATTTTGGATGCAAGGATAGTAATTGAATTGTTTGATTGCATGTGTGCATAATTTTATAATCCTTTGGGTATAGTTTTAAATTGTTGTCCAGAATTCTTGGACCTGTTCATATCTCCAACAATAGTTCTTCAGTGTATTTTATTTTCCCATATCCTCTCTAACAATTGTCATTTCTGCCTAAGCATGTTCTTTCCCATGCTCTTTGTGTCATTTAAAATTACTCTAAGCGGGGGCAGCTGGGTAGCTCAGTGGAGTGAGAGTCAGGCCTAGAGACAGGAGGTCCTAGGTTCAAACCCGGCCTCAGACACTTCCCAGCTGTGTGACCCTGGGCAAGTCACTTGACCCCCATTGCCCACTTGCCCACCCTTACCACTCTTCCACCTATGAGACAATACACCAAGATTAAGGGTTTAAAAAAAATTACTCTAAGCCCTGGGCTCCCTGCTACAACTTCCCCCTACACCTCCCACTTCCTTTGGAGAGGTGTCAGAGAAAGCATAAGAAAGAGGGTTTTGGTGCCTTTTCACTCTCTGGAGCCCAGAGGCTGGCTGACACTAGTCTACCCTTAACCCTGCAGAGCTCTCAGCTGATAGCTCTCTCTGGGCTCCTTTTTTCCTTCTATCTACCTCCTAGTTTTTTCTAGACCTCCCCCTTTCTAATTTAAATAAAACCTAGATATTCTAAATCCTAAATTGCTACCTGATTTTATTTGAGCCCCTGAAGGGCTCTGGTCAATTTACCCCTGCCGGGGCTGGGACCGCTACCTTCCTTTCTCTTCCTCTACCTTCCTCTCTCCTTTCTCCCATCCATCCTTCTACCTTCCTCCCTTCACCCTCACATCTTTAATATCTTTGGGAAATAGATCTAGGGTCAAAAGGTATGCCTCATTTTATGATCCTTTGGGCATGTTTCCAGATTTTTCCTCAGAATGGTTATATCAGTTTGCAGCTCTACAAGCAATGTGTTAGAGTCCTAATTTTTTCACATCTCCTCCAACATTTTGTATTTTTTTTTGTCATGTTGGTCAGTCTTTTGGGTGTGAGATGGTACCACAGAGTTGTTTTAATTTAAATTCATCTAAACAATGGTGATTAGCTACATTTTTCATAGAATTAAAGATAGTTTTAATTTCTTCATCTGGAAACTTCCTGTTCATTTTCTTTGACCATTTTAAATTGGGAAATGTTTTGTATTCATATAGATTTGATTCAGTCCTCTGTGTATTTTAGAAATGAAGTCTGTCAGAGACATTTCATAAGATTTCCACCCCCTCCCCAGTTTGTTGTCTGTCTTTTAATCTTGGTTTTTATTGCTTTTGCTGTCTGTCCACATTGTTCTGTGTTGGAACACTGCTTCACTGCTACTTATGTTGATTCTACCACTCCAGTATTCAAGACATGTTTGTTCTCCTGCTCTTGTTTGGAAAATAGTTAGCAGGCTTTAGATGTTTCTTACTTCGTCATCTTGACTTGCCATCTGTCTTTTTTCAAATTTATCTCCATTGTTTAGCAGAGTGCTTGACCTATAGTTCACGCTTAAGAAATGTTTGTTGACTGAATTATTGATCTAATATAGAGACAGCTAATAGGCACCTGGGGTAAAGCTGGTACATTCAAAAAGACAAGTTCAAATCCTGGCTCAGATACTTTGACTATGTGGCCCTGAGAAAACAATTTAACCTCTGTCTCAATTTCCTCAGCTTTTAAATAAGGACAATAAAAGTACCTACTTGCCAAGAGGCTCAAATGAGTTAAATTGTGAAGTATTTAGCACAGTGCATAATATAGATTAGACACAATAAAACCTTCCTTCTTTCCTGCCTGCCTGCTTTCCTGTTGTTCTGCATTCCTGACTTCTGCCTGACTGGCTTCCTTCTTTCCTTTCTACATAAATGTTAATAAAATGAACTCACAAATACAATAGTAATAAAATACAGAATGAATTGGAAATCATGATAAAACAATATAATTTTGTTTGTTTGTTTTTTACAAAGGGCATTTTATTTTTTTTTACTTTTGACAATTTTTAATTATTTAATTAATTAAGAATATTTTTCCATGGTTACATGATTCATGTTCTTTCCCTCCCATCCTCCCACCCTCACCCTCATAACCAATGAGCAATTCCACTGAGTTTTTGTGGGATCCATATTTCTGAGAGGGGTACAAGCTGCATCGCAGAATT
The DNA here is from genome assembly GCF_016433145.1 of Gracilinanus agilis. Lineage (NCBI taxonomy): Eukaryota > Metazoa > Chordata > Mammalia > Didelphimorphia > Didelphidae > Gracilinanus > Gracilinanus agilis. The sequence continues at coordinate 551,626,918 of NC_058132.1, read as the reverse complement.
CCATAGGGCCCCCCAGAACTCTAAGAGAGGGGGCAGTTAAAGTTAGTTGGAGTCCTGGTATAAAACCAGGACACCCCTCTTGCAGGGGTCCTGACTCTTTGCTCTTGGCTCTGAGCAGAGGGACAATCTGTGTAGCTCTGGGCTGGGACATTCAGTCACTGACTATTGTAAGAGGGGAGTCTAGATATTTAAGGTATGGTTGCCATAAATCAATTAACTCGATTTCAAAATAAAATAGACCCAAGTCAGGATAACTTTTATGGTGGTTTATTTTCAATTAGGAACGTTAAAGGTAGGGAAATTGAGAGAGAGAAACTCTGTCCCGGACCAGAGGCTTGAACCAGAGAGGATTTAGAGGCCCCAGCAGAGGAGCACAGAGGTTAATTAAACAAGGCTTCTAGCCACAAGGCCTCCTCTAAGAAGAGAGGCCTCCTTAAGGCTAGAGCCTCCAGAGAGAAAGAGAGTCAGCCTAATTTACCCAGGTGACAATTCAAAGGGAAGCAGTCTAAGGTCTCACCAGAGATCCTTCAACACCAATTTCAAAGCTCCAAATCCTCCACAGAAAGTTACCATCATATTTAAAAGATAGCATCTTTTGTCACTTCCTGCAATCACCTCCAATTTCAAGTGGACAAATGGCAGCCTTGACCCTGTTTTGGACTACCCAGAGTGCAGTCCCTTGTTTTTTATTTGTCACTTACTATCATGTGTGGGTCACAGACCTTCTCCTCCCCAGTTAATTCTAAGTTGGGTGGGGTGACATTATTTCTGGTGGCTAGAGTCTACACAAATGAATGAGGGTGAGCTAATTCCATTCACACAATCCCCCCTGATGATTCTTGGGTGCCTAGTCACCCCAAACAATCACTTCATATAATCATCTTGTACCCAGAAAGGTCTTCTAACTACAGTAGTTAGAGTTAAGAGTGGAATGGAAGAGAGAGAAAGCAAAACCAATGTTTTGCTAGGCGCATTGACAAAACCCAATTGGGGGAAGTCCCCTATTGGTATAAAAATGTACATTCAAAGTAACTGTTCAACCCCCATCAGTTCAATCAATTGTACCCCAAAGTTCATTCTGGTTCTCTTAATGCAATGTAGATTCTTCAGACATCTTTCTGCAAACAGTTCATTCTCTGGATTAAGGAGTCAGCAAGCTTCTTTCCCTGAAAATGTTTCTCAAACAAAATATTAAATCTTGGATTTTATAAAAATACACAGCCAGGGCTGCTTTACCTTGGTAGCTAACCACAAAGACAAACTTTCCAGCAAAAATACAGTCTACCTTCAGTTTAGCAGTTCAGGTTTAAGAAGGAAGGGCTTAGATTAGAGTTCAGTTGTTCAAGTTACATGATTCATGATTTTTCTCACCCTCTTCCCTCTCCTGTCCCAGCAATGAAAAGCAAGTCCACTGGGTTCTACTGTATCATTGTTAAAAACCTATTTCCATTTTATTCATATTTGCAATAAAGTGATATTTTAACATCAAAACCCTAATCATATTCACATTGAACTATGTGATCAATTGTGGTTTTCTTCTTCCCATAATTTTTCTCTGGATGTGGATAATGTTCTTTCTCATAAGTTCCTCTGGATAAAAATAATAATAATAATAAATAAAAAAGATAATAATAATAAGTCTATTACATTCAACTCTGCCACAATATATCACTCTCTGGTTCTTCTGGTTCTGCTCCTTTTGCTCTGCATCAATTCTTGGAGGTCTTTTCAGTTCACATTGAAATCTTCCAGTTGATCATTCCTTTCACCACAATATTATTCCATCACCATTAGATACCACAATTTGTTCAGCCATTCCACAATCAAGGGACACCCCTTAATTTTCCAATTGTTTTCCAGTGTAAAGAGTGCAGGTGACTTTCAGGTTAAGATGGCTGCAGAGTAGTTGCAGAACTTTTGCCCTCCCCACCACCAACCTGTAGGACACCTCAAAAGAACAAAAAGGCCAAGTTCGGATGAGTGAAGGGACTCCACAATAGGGCACAGCATTGAAGGTACATGGAATTTGGGCATTTCCATGCTATCCAGGGGTAAATTAGTTCCCACTGTGAGCTTATCAAACCCTCCCCAACCCCACCTACAGGGCAGGATTCATAGCTAGCATCCTAGAATTAAAGTAGTGGGGAACAACCTCTAAGTTCTTGGCAGTAGATCAAGAGCACCCTTGAGAGCAGCTAGACCTGAAATCCCAGGAGGCTAATAAGTATGCACTTTGGGCATGGAGAGGGGAGTGGGGCTGGGGTGCCATACATCAGAAACTGTACAAAGACTCAAAAAGTAGCCTCAGGCAAAAACCGCTCCATAGCTCCATACACAGAGAGCCTGCCCTCTTTACCCAGACTTCTTAGGGAAGTAAGAAATAGCAGAATAATGGCTAGTAATTCTCAAGAAGAAACAACCAACAAAACAAGAAAAATCCACTAACTCTAGATAATTTTTACATAAAAAAAATCCAGACCACAGAACAGACAGAAGAAGATAAACATGTAAACACATCCAAACCTTCCCCAAAAAATGAAAATTGGTCACAAGCTCTTGAAGTGTTCCAATCTGAGATCATCAGAAAGGTGGAAAAGATTAGGCAAGAAAAGTTGAAAATACTTCAAAAAGAAAATAACAGTTTAAAAGGCAGAATTTTGCAATTGGAAACTGAAGTTCAGAAATCAAATGAAATGATAAGCAAATTGAAGATGAGAAATGACCAGCTGGAAGCCATGAAGAGCCAGATAGACCAGATGGAAAAGGAAAACCAAGAGATTATAGCCAAAAACCAGTCTTTAAAGGCTAGAATTGGGCAAGTAGAAGCCAATGATCTCACAAGATAGCAAGAGTTAATAAAGCAAAGTCAAAAGACTGACAAGATAGAAGGAAACATGAAATATCTCAAGGAGAAGATGACAGATCAAGAAAACAGGTCCAGAAGAGACAACTTAAGAATTATTGGTCTTCCGGAAAAATCAGAGACAAATAGAAATCTAGATATCATACTATAAGAAATTATCAAGAAAATTACTCTTATGTCCTTGAACAAGAGGGCAAAACAGACATTCAAAGAGCCCATAGAACACCCTCTATACTAAATCCTCAAATGACAACCCCCAGGACTGTAATAGTGAAATTCAAAAGCTTCCAATTAAGGAGAAAATATTACAAGAAGCCAGAAAGAGACAATTCAGATATCAAGGAACACCAATCAGGTTTACACAGGACCTGGCAGCCTCCACACTACAAGACCTCAAGGCTTGTAACATGATATTCAGAATGGCAAGATAATTGGGTCTACAACCAAGGATCACCTACCCATCAAAACCGACTATATACTTCCAGGGGAAAGTATGGGCATTCAACAAAAATAGAAGATTTCCAAGTATTTAAAAAGAAAAGACCAGGACTAAATAGAAAGTTTGATATCCAACCACAAAAACCAATAGAAACATGAAAAGGTAAATAAGAAAGAGAGGGGAAAGAAAAAAATTGTAAGGTTCTTCTTTAAGGGCTTGAATAAGATCAAATTACTTATATTCCTATATAGAAAAATGTTATATGTAACTCTCAAAAATGGTATTCACTATTATAGTAATTAGAAGAAGTATACATAGGGAAAGGTTGGGGTACTAAGGGGTCTAAGATGATACACAAAAAAAGAAAGAAAAAAGAAAGAAAAGGTATCAGGGAATAGAAGATGGCACCAAGAGAAACTTAAAGGAATAAGAAAAATAGGATGATCTATACCACTCAAATAGGCATATGGGAAGGGGAGGGGAAGAATATTATTATAAGAAGGAGAGGAAGAGAGAGTTAATAGGTAGTACTTAAACCTTACTCTCAGAGGAATCAGTTCTGAGAGGGAAGAACAGCTATATCCATTGGGGTAACAAATTCTACCTTACACTACAGGGAAAAGCAAAAGGGAAAAACCAAGGTAGGGAGTGGGGCAGGGAGTACATAAATGGAGGGAAAGAAAGGGGAGAGGGAATCTAATTGACCCTAAAATAAATAACAAGAGGGGAACAAAAAGGGAGGGGGTGAAAAGGGAAGTAAAATAGGGGTGGGAATTATGAGTACTGATTAAAACCAAACTACTGGTTTTAAAGGAAATAGCAAGAGAAGAAAAGGCAGAATTAGGAGAGGACTTCAAAATGTTGGGGAATACACAAATGACAATCATAACTCTAAATGTGAATGAGATGAACTCTCCCATAAAACAGAAGCAAATAGCAGAGTGGATTACAAACCAAAAGCCTACCCCATGTTGTCTACAAGAAACGCACATGAGGCAGATAGACACACACAGGGTGAAGGTGAAAGGATGGAGCAAAATCTATTGGGCTTCAACTGAGAAAAAGAAGACAGGAGTTGCAATATTTATAACTGATGAAGCCAAAGTAAAAATAGATCTGATCAAAAGAGATAGGGAAGGCAATTACATCCTGATAAAAGGCATTATAGACAATGAGGAAATATCAGTACTTAACATGTATGCACCAAATCGTATAGCATCCAAATTTATAAAGGAGAAACTGGCAGAGCTCAAGGAAGAAATAGATAGTAAAAGTTAATTAGTGAGAGACCAAAATCTTCCTTTATCATATCTATTTAAATCAAATCAAAAAATAAATAAGAGATAAAAGAGGTGAATGAAATCCTAGAATAGGCAATTTTCAGATAAAGAAATCAAAGCTATCAATAAGCACATGAGAAAGTGTTCTCAATATCTAATAATTAGAGAAATGCAAATCGAAACAACTCTGAGATACCATCTCATACCTAGGAGATTAGCTAACATGACAACAAAGAAAACTGGTGAATGTTGGAGGAGATGTGGCAAAATTGGGACAACCATTCTGGATGGCAATTTGGAACTATGCTCAAAGGGCTTTAACAGACTATCTTTCTTTTGATCCAGCCATAGCACTGTTTGGATTATACCCCAAAGAGATAATAAGGAAAATGTCTTTTACAAAAATATTTATAGCTGTGCTCTTTGTGGTGGCAAAAAATTGAAAAATGAGGGAATGTCCTTCGATTAGGGAATGGCTAAACAAATTGTGGTATCTGTTGGTGATGGAATACTATTGTGCTCAAAGGAATAATGAACTGGAGGAATTCCACATGAACTGGAGACCTCCAAGAATTGATGTACAGTAAAAGGAGTAGATCCAGGAGAACATGGTACACAGAGATTGATATACTGTGGTACAACATGTAACTATGGGAAAATATTCAAAATAAACAAAATTTTAATTTAAAAAAAAAGAGTGCAGGTATAAATATTTTTGTATAAGTCTTTTTTCCCTTATTTTCTTTGTGGGGGTACGAACCCAGCAGTGGTATTTTTGGATAAAAGGGCAGTCATTATTTTAAAGCCCTTTGGACATAATTCCAAGTTGCCCTCCAAAATGGTTGGATTCATTCACAACTCCATCAGTAGTGTATTGGTGTCCCAATTTTGCCACAACGTCTCCAATATTTATCACTTTCCTTTGTTGCCATGTTGGACAGTATATGTAGTATATGTAAAATGGTACCTCAGAGTTGTTTTTATTTGCATTTCTCTAAACAGGAGGGATTTACAAATCTTTTTCATTAATTACCCCTATCAACTTTCATTCTGGACACTTTTTTCTTATTAGAATTAGGGATAAAAATTTGAATAAAACTAGCTAAATAATCCATACTTGAGATGATTTCCTTTGTTTTATAAGAAATATTTAATAAGACCCAATTTAAAGCAATTCAAACTGTCCACAATAATAATTGTGTTTCTTTTTACAAATGTATAAAGAGAAAGGTATTAAACTTGGCTCTTATTTTATATTACATAAATTAGAAAGTGCTCTATAAATATAAAATTGCCTCCAAATTGCCTTTCTGTTTACCAAATAACTTTAGTGTTGTCAGACTTAATTACTAACAGTAGAAGATTAAGTTGCAAATTATTCTAGATGGGAGAGGTGGACAATTGGAAAACAGTCATACAAATTAGTATGAATGCATGATCCAAAATACAGTATTTGGAGTAAGTCACTCTATGGCTTAGTTTACCTTCTGCAAAACAAATGATTCGTGATAATATAAAATATTGTTAAAATTTTTCTGAAATATTTATTTTACTATTTTTTGAGGAGGTTAGTCCCATGCTTTCACTAATATCATGAAATCACAGGGCCTGTCTTCTCCCCAACATCACTATAGGTAAGAAAACTATCCCATAATTGCCAATATTAAAAAGTTGCCTCTATACTCTGAAGAGCTATGAATCAAAAAGTTATATAGCCAGAATGGATCAGAGCCTGGATTTGGAACTAGGTCTCTCTTACTTCAATTGGACTGCTTAAACGTTCTTATTTTAAGAAATGAGAACAGTACGAGATGGGAAACAATGACTAGAAATATGATATTTTATGGGTTATTTTTTAAATATGATTTATTTACAAATTTCTTAGCCACTATATCCTTGCCCCACATCATAGAAGGCATAATTTGAGAGAAAGATATGTATAAATTATGTCTTTTGTGTTTCTATTATTCAATTAATTCTCTGGCTATTACTCACAATTTTTACTTAAGTAATAAATCTATGGCTGCGTATGATGTTCACTTGGTTTTAATTCACTGTTCATTATCCAATTATAATACTTTTGTGAATAATTCCAAATTATTTTCTAAAGTGATTGGATGAGTTCATATCTCCATCAACAGTGTATTAGTGTCTCAATTTTTCCAAATCCCCTCCAACACTTATCATTTTACCTTTTGACCTTTTAGCAAATCTGATGGGTGTGAGATGACATCTAAGAAATATTTTGGTTTGCATTCTCTATTCAGTAGTAATTTAGAGCATTTATTTAATATAACTATATTACTTAGTGTTCTTTATCTGAAAATTCCCCATTCATATATTTTATCCATGAATAATTGGGGAAATGGTTCTTATTTACATAGAAAAGACAAAGATTTCTCTATATATTTTAGATATGAGACCTATGAGAGGTTGTATAGAAAAATTTATCCCATCATACTACTTTCCTTTTGATCTTGGTGATAGCTGATCTATTTATGCAAAGCTTTTCCAATTTAATGTACTAAAAATCATACATTTTATGTCTCACAATGTACTTTATCTCTTGACTCATAAATTCCTCTCCTATCTGCAAATCTATTAGGAAATGTGTTTTTGTTCTAATTTACTTATGATATCTCCTTTTATGTCTACATCATGTATCCATTTTGATCTTCTCTTCATGAATGTTATAATATATTGGTCTAACATAGTTTCTGCAAACTAATTTCTAGTTGTCCCTAAAATATTTATTAAATAGAGATTTCTTAAACAAAAAACCTGGATCTATGATTTTGTCAAATACAAGGTTACTATTATCTATTACTGCTGTTTTTTATATATCCATCCTTTTCCACTAATCTACCTTTCTATTTCTTAGCTAGTGCCAGATAATTTTGGTAATATTGCTTTTTGATGCAATTTAATTTCTGGTACTGCTAGACTAACTTTCTTTACATTTTCTCATTGATATTTTATAAATTTGATGTTTAATTCTTCCAAACGGATTTAATTATTATTTTTCTAGTAGAATAAAATATTTTTGGTAGTTTAATTTGGAGGATATTGCTTAAGTAAATTATTTAGTTATTATTGTCATTTTAATTGTATTGATTCTACCACTCCATGAACAACTAATATTTCTCTAGTTACATAGATCTGACTTTATTTGTGTAAAGAATTTTATAATTATATTTATGTAGTTCCTGAGTTGGTTTTGGTAGGTATACTCCCACGTATTTTATTCTGTCTAAGGCTATATTTAATGAAGTATTTCTTCCTGTCCCTTTTTATGTGACTTTGTCAGTAACATATTAAAAAGCCCATGATTTATGGGGATTTTTAAATAATATCTGCTACTTTTTTAAATTATTGATATTTTCAACTACTTTATATCTAAATCTATAGGATTTTTCAAATATGTCATCATATCTTCAGCAAAAAGAGTTTTATTACCTCTTTGCCCATATGATTCCTTCAATTTCTTTTTCTTTTTATTGCTATTGCTTAACAGGTTTTATTTATTTATTTAAAGACTTTAATTCTTTTTTTGAGAAATACTTTTCCAGACTCTGTAAATTGGATTCTTCAAATAAAATCAATTTTGGAAAAATCCAAAATAAAAATACTGTCAGAAAAGCTTTTTTAAAAGAGAAAATTCAAATTAAAATAAACATTAATACGGTACAAGCCAAAGATAAGAAACTTATAAATTTTGACTACTGAAAAATGCTTCGAAGAACTGACCTTTCAGGTTGTTTTTTTCCTAAAGAAAAAAAAAACCACATATATAATAGCAACACATTTTTTTCCCTCTTCTATTGTTAATTCTTTGGTACAGTGAAAAAGTCTTCACATGCTGAGTTATTTGCTTTTCTTATATTTTTTAATCACATTATCCATTTGTTTACCTATTTTGTTGATTTTTTTCTTAAAAAACTTTTAGATTTATTTACTAATTGAATATTTTTCTTATACTCATTTTTATTGTTATCAACTTTAATTTTTAGGATTTTAAATTTGGTCTTTAATTGAGGATGTTTAATTTGTTATTTTCCTATTTTTTAATTGTACTCCCAATTTATAGATCTTTTTATCTATATTAATATAAACATTCAGAGATACAGAATTTCTTCTAATTCCTGCTTTTGCTATATCCATAAGTTTTTGTATGTTTCTCATTATTATACTTCTCTTTAATTAAAATATTTGTTGTTTCTATGACTTGTTCTTTAACCCACTCATTTTTAAGATTGATGTTTAATTTCTATCTAGTTTTTGCTTTTTGTTTATATGGTCCTTTATTAGATAGTAATTGAGTTTCAATGCCATCTGAAAAGGATATATTTAATATTTCTCCTTTTGTACTTATGACAATGTTGGTTTTGTGCCATAATATATGGACAATTTTTATTATTATACCATGTACCACTGAGAAGAAAGTATAATCATTTCTGTTCTTATTCAGGTCTATTCAGATAGCTATCATATTTAATTTCTCTAAGATTCTGTTCATCTCCTCAACATCTTTCTTATTTTTTTTTTGGTTAGATTCATATATGAGAGGAAAAGTGAACTACTACACTTTTATTGTTTCATTATCTATTTCTGTCTGTAAATCATTTAATTTCTCTTTGAAAATCTTGATGCTATTACATTTTTTGCAAATAAATTTAATATTGATAATGCTTCACAGTAACTTTTAATATAATATAGTTTCCCTGCTTACTTCTTTTGATTATATCTGTTTTAGTTTTAACTTTGATAGAGATCTTGATTTGTACCCATGTTTGTTTTTTTTTTGTATAAACTGAGATATAGTATTTTCTGCCCCTTGTTTTTACTCTACCTTTTATTTTAAGTGTGTTTCTTGTAAATGACATACTGTAATATTTTGTTTTTTATACATTCTATCTATTTTCATTATGGGTGAAGTTATCACTTTCACTTTCAAAGTCATAATCAATAGATGTGTATTTCCCTTCATTCTGTTTTTCCTCAGTGGTTGTCTTTTCTTCTCTTTCGACTTTTTCCTTCCTCAGACATAAAATTCCTTCTGTCTAAATCTCTCCAATTTATACTCCTTAAAAACTTTCCCTTAACTTTTCCCATTGACCTCCTAGTTCTAAATTTGCCTACTCTTCTAAAAGTCCCTCCATTTTTGTTCTTATTTGATCGACCTTTCCCAAAGTCTCTTCCTTATCTTTTTAATATTGCCCTTCTATTTATTTATGAGTTGGATGCTAAAAACCTCTCCCTTACCTTTTGCTAAGAGTCCCTCTCTTATATCCTCCACTTATCCACCTATTTCTTGATATTTACTCCCTGCTATGGATCCCTCATTTTTCTTAACACTGTTGCTTTATGTTTTTCTCTCCTTAATCTAGAACTGATGAGAGTATAATTCTAATAATACTAGCCCTCCACATTTTCCTCTTCTTCTTTGTGACAGTTCTTCCACTCATTACTGTTCTGTTATTATGATTTTAGGTGATTTCTTTATATTTATCTTAACTTCAAATCTTCTACCTATATGTGCTTTTTTCAAACAACCCGGCCAATGATATCATCTTTATTTTTTATGGTCCTGCTATGAATTTAGGTTTTTAAAATAAGTTCCTTCTGGTTTTGTTGTTTTTAGTTTGAACTCAATTGGTAATTTAATTTAATTCAGGTACATATACCCAGCAAAGAAATTAGGTTTATCTATTTAGACTATCGACTCTTCAATAATTTGTTGTCTTAACTTTTGTCCTGCAAATGAAATTTTGATGACTCTAGTTATGAATGAGACTGGAAACTTACACTATTGTCCATTAAATAAATAATGATGTCATTTTTAAGTAGTATAGATGATAAATAAAAGTAAACAATTTGTCCTTTTAAGTCATTTGTTATTGGTCTTTCACACTTACTTTCTTAAGTTTCACATTATTTTTTTCAGATTATTTTTCTGTAAGAATTAGATGAGGGGTTAAATTACTTGCCTAGGGTCACATATCTAGTAAGTATCTGTGGCCATATTTCAGCTCAGGAAAAACAGCCTTCCTGATTCCAAGCCCAGGAATCTATTCACTGTGTCAGATAGCTGCCTTTTATACTGCCAGAGGTTTTCAAATAAGGAAAATTGTATTCTTTTTTTCTGGATTGTTTTGGGACAATTTTTTTCCTTCACCAAAGGGGATAAGATGGAAGTTTAGTTATTTCAACAACTCTGAGATTTTGTGATTTCTGAAAAAAATTTATTTTTTGCAAGTAACTTTTGTATTTTTTGGCATGGTACTTACCTGTACTCCTTGAGGAAAATACACTGTACTCAGGTCCAAATTTAGAATGCTATTATCCTTAATGGGATCCAGATAATTATAAACATAGAAATCCTTGTTTGTCATCATCACTAGCAACAAAATGTTGTTTTTTCTTCCAGACAGGTGGCCTCAAGTAACTTTTTTTTCTTAAAATGTTTATTCTCGGTTACTGAACTTAGTCAGATATATTAAGTAGCTACAAAACAATGAAGTAAACTAATGAATATATTTCCATGCTAAATGAACTAGCTGATAATCTTCTTATTAGAGATTGCTATAATATTAGTCAAGTTTCATAAGACCTTGAATTTTTATCACTTCACTTTTCCTAACAAAATGTCATTTTTTGGTGAATTTCTTTTGTCAGTTTATTACCTCATTTCTTTCTTGCAAAATCTTTTTTGTTTTTGTCATTGCTAATATTATAGACTGTTTGCTTTTCCTCTGAAAAGAGTTTTATAGCAGTTGTATATAGGCTGACAACCTTTGTATCAAGTTTCAGTACATGAAAGCAATGGAAGTTTTAAGCCTAAAAAAGATATTTATAATGGAAATTCTAAGACACCCTAAAAGGATTCAAGGACATTGTCAGAGTTTAAACGACATTTATAATTATTTTTTGTATTTAATTTTCTAGTATGTTGGAAGCTTTAAAAGGTAAATCAGTTTGAAAACTAAATTCCCATTTTTGTTTCATAATGATCAAAGAACCAGAAATCTTCAACAATGTCTTTTTCAAGTACATATTTGTCTAAAGGGGAGGAAAACTTAAAGGATTATTTATTCTGATATATTCAATTTGAAAACCTGTGTTTGAAGATAACTTCAGACATTTATTTATGCACCATGGATGAGTTATATAAACAAGGAGAAATTCATTTTCTTAATTTACAAAAGGAAATAATATTTGCACTGCCAAATTCACATGATTGTTGTGATAAAACTGCTTTGTAAACTTGCAAGCATTACACAGATATGAGATTCTACTCTAGTTATAAATGGAAGTGAGTGGGCAGATGAATTTCATGGTCCTCATGAAAGATTTTTCCTAGTCTTCAGCTCTAAATTCTGCTACCACCATAGTTTATGATATTAGAAGTTAGCCATTCACTCTTTATGATTAGATGTGTATGGAGAATGTGATGAGAAATTACTTATTTCACTAAAATCTCAGAGTCAAAGTAATAGATTGTGATAGAATTAGGATTTCAAGTAAAGCCTCCTCTTCCCAGTCTAGTTTCCCCCCAAAAATAAGCAAAATTAAAAATAATAATAAAAACATTTTAATTTGACCTTCAGAAAATACTTGAGTAGTTATTATACATATATATAGAATGTATGCATATGCACACACATGATCTATTAGACTGAAGAAAATTATTTAATGATAGTCAATTCATAAGTCTTCTAATAAATAAATAGAGAAACCTAGTTTTAATATCATGCAAGTGCCAAATTGCTTTCCTGGGTTTTACAAGAAATTTTCAGAGGCTTCTGAGATGATTAGTATCTCACACTCATTTCTACAATTCTAAAGCAAATACCCTCTAAATGGATGATTACATCGTAATTTTTCCACTTGTAAAAAAAATAGTGCTAAGACTTCACTTATATAATTAAACAGGCCTGGATGAAAGATATAAACCCAATTATCAAAGTGTTCAGTAATGGATTGGAGGGTATAAAATGACTACCTCTTCTTTCTCCTAAAACATAAGTCCATGTATGATTCTTTCCATATAATTAACTTGCCCGTTTGTGAAGACCCCGTGCTAATGAATCTTCTGCATCATTGATCATTAGTTGATTTGCCTTGGAGTAGCAATACATATTTGACAGTACTCTTCAAGGCCAGGTCAACTTGAGATGATTAATTTTTGGTATTATTAAAAAAAGAAGTGCCTTGCTTCTGACATTAATTAGCAAATTTTCAGTTTCATTCAAGTGTTGAAGGTCTGAAGAGTATGGAATTTCCAAGGAGTATACTACTAAGCTCATGGAAAATATCTGGGGACTCATCTTTGGATTTGGGGGCAGCTTGTTTTTAGCATACATTCAACATCTTTAGCAGATGCCTGCTGTCTCGACTGAAGTCCTATGCTGGGAATTTTCTCAGAATTGCCCCAAGAATAACACATGTTCTAAACTTGAGTTGCTATTGCTATTCCTAAATAAATAGCACACCTAGTGTATACACTCTGATTATCTCCTATTACTTGAACGTTCTACCCTCTTGGCTCTATTTTTTTTTTTTTTTGTAAACCCTTAACTTCTGTGCATTGGCTCCTTGGTGGAAGAGTGGTAAGGGTGGGCAATGGGGGTCAAGTGACTTGCCCAGGGTCACACAGCTGGGAAGTGTCTGAGGCTGGATTTAAACCTAGGACCTCCCATCTCTAGGCTTGGCTCTCAATCCACTGACTTACTCAGCTGCCCACCTTGGCTCTTTTTTTTTTTTTAGTTTACTTAAATATTTTTCTAAAATAACTTCTTTTGCAGGATATCTTTTTTGTCCTTCCTGGAATTTAGAACATATGAAAACAGTAATGAAGAGAAATAGCTTGGGAAAAGTTTTGGGCTAGATTATAAAGGCTATTCATACAGTTTTGTTAGTAGCTTCAAGAAAAATAAAAAGTAAATGTATCCAGGTCGCACCTGGGGCTTCAGTCATTATTTATCATTACTTCAAAAGGAAAAAAAAAATTAAATAAGTAAGGGAACCTTAAACTATATGATAGATTGCAGAAGTAACATAAAACATTAAATAAGAATAAGGCAATTGCATGAAAGTCATCCCAGTTTTAAAATGTAGAAATTTAGACCCACAGAGAAAATGTCACTTATCCCGTTAGTAAGAAGTAATAGACAAAGAATGCTAAATATTTAATTTTCAAGCTTTACAATAGAAAAACAGAGTATTAGACTTGAATAAACCTATTATGCACTGTTATTCATTACCCCACTCAATAATCTATTTAATGCAACTGTAGAGAAAAAAATTAATTTGACTACATTTAAGATTTCTCAAGTACTTATAATTTCACTAATTATAATTCCATATTTTATAAGACCAGAAAACTATAGCATGCTAGGGACTGAAGAAACTCCAGAAAAAATCACTTTAATCATTGCTGCACCAACAAGGTTCTGTTACTTGGTTACCTGTATATACAGAAAATCAGTGGTAGGACAATATGTATACACAAAGGACTTTTCAAAATATGATCATGGCAATAAAATCTGTTTCTATACTATTCATCCCAAAAGATGAGCTGTTTATATAGAAAAAAGTTTGGGGACATATGGAGCATGAAGGATTGACAAAGGAGAAATATAAAGGGGAACCCTTTTTACTTCAGAGGACAAAGGGAAATATGAATAATATTTTTTCTATTTTGAATTAAATACCCATCAACATAGAGTATTTTAATTAAAAATGAAGAGAAAATATATTTATTGTGAAAATCTAATCTACAAAATTTTAAATTTATATAATAGAGTCAATATGATAGAGTCATTACCACTGTTCTTGATTGTACTTCTTTCTGAATTCTCTATGGGGATATAAGGAATATTAAAAGAAAATAAAAAGAATAGTGAAAGATAAAATATAGCAGGCAATATAAAATTAGAAATGAGAGATCATTTAATTTTTAATTTAATTTGTCATCAAATTGTCTTTAAAATAATTCTTTAAGAAATTATTTAGAATTATAAAACATTTAATTTTTAGTTTTAAGTTTAGCAGATTATCATGTAAATAATATTAATAATGCAAGGTAGCATAGTGGATAGACATCTTGATATGGAGTCAGGAAGATCTGATTTCAAATTCTGCCTCACACTGTTAAAGGGAAAGACAGAGAATATTGTTTGCAGAAGTCAGATGCATGGCTTTTGAATCCCAAGGTTGGCTCTCGCCTGGAACAAACTAGGAAAGGTTCCAAAGAATGTAGGGAATGAATTTAAGGAGACTCCAAGAGTCTGAGGGGGGGAATGTTGCTGTCACTGGTGGAGTTTGGAGGGATCACTTCCTGCCTGGCCAGACTTTCTTTTGGAAGCCATTGGCCCTGTTCCTGAGATTGCTATTACCAACCATCCTGTCTCCTTGGGAGAGAACAGATCCATCTTGATTTCTCCTGTGCCTTGTCCTGATTCCTGTGTTCCAGTGCCTTGATATATTTTCATCTACTACTGTGAAAAAAACATCTTGAATCAAGAAAGCAGTCAATCTGAACTGCAGCCTAGCCATCTTTACTTAGACCCCCTGGGTGACTTTGCCAACCCTTCACCCAACCCAACCAATCTTTCAATGTGAACTATAACCAGGTCAACCAAATATATTAGGGGAACTGTAGTCAGTTAGCTACATAGAGTTTGGGGGTTCAAGACTGGTAGAATAGATCAAGGAGCATTCAAGAAACAGAAGAGGCTATTGTAAGATTCCTGTAGGTTGGTGGGAGGAGTTAGAAACCTAGATATTAGGAAAAATCCTCTGGCCCTCCTCCCTTTGCCTGTTTGGACTTTGGAATAAACCTGTGTTCTTTTTATAAACTCACATATCAGTCAGATTGTGTTTTACCAGATAGTAAGGTGGTGGGCCAACCAGGGCGTCCTACAGCCTGTTATAAACAGCCAAGGCTTTATATCAATCTAGGTCAAGTAACCCATTTATTTCAATACATTTAATAGCTTGTTGGGCTAGCAAGAATCACTTAAACTCAGTTTGCCACAGTTTCTTTGTCCTGAAAACGGGGGAAATAATAACAATTTGCTCCCAGAGCTATTGTGAGAATTAAAGGAGATAAAAATTATAAAGTACTTGGTATAGTACATGATACATAGTAGGTGCTAAGTAAACATTAGCTATTAATAATAATAGCATTATTGTTATGATTGTTATTGTGATTACATTAAATGTAATGAGGGGATTAAATTGAACCAATGAGTATTATCATATTTAATCTGTTCTTTCAAAAATAGATAGTGAGAAAATGAAAGGTATAACATGAGGTACATTTACCTAGTGATTTTATTTAAAGCAAAAAGTAACAGAAAATATCTATTTTTATTCTGTTTTGTTACCAGGAAAAACAGGTTAGCACTAGTGTAGAAGTTACTTCATGGTAAGTTTGTGAATTCTCATGAAAGTTTATTGATTCAGGTCAATGCGTTAAAAGTGGAATAGCAAAACATTGATATGATATAGAATTGAAATTTGATAAATGACATGAAATAAATAATTTTGCTCTCCTTAGATAAGGAGGCTGTGAAACACCTAATAACTTGCTTAGTATAGCCATTATGATAAATATATAAGTACTACTTGGAATTGATATTAAGGGGGAGGTGTCAAGATAACCTCTTAGAAGTAGCAAAAGTCAATTCCTCAGAGGTTCTGGGTTAAGATGGCGGCAGAGTAAGAAGCAGCTCTTAACCTCTCCTGACCAAAACACACAAAACTCCTCAAGGGGACATAAAAACAAGTCCAGACAAACAGAGGAACCCCACAACAACAGCGTGGAAGGTACGTGGAATTGAGGCATTTCCATGCTATAAAGGGGTGAAACAGCTCTCACTAAATCGCGGGCTGAGCAACCACCCCATCCCCAGCCCCTCCACACACAACACCTATAGCGCCGAAGCCAGCTAAAAAGAAATAGAGCAAGTTTGGGCACCCATCGAATCATTGGCAGCTTCGGGGCCTGTTCCTGAGAGCAGCAAGACTTAGGACCCCAGTAAGCCAAAGAACGCATGCAAAATCTGAGCGCGGGAGCAGAGTGGACACAGGGCGCAGAACACCAGCTCAGAGCACAGGCATGGGCGGAGGCGTGGGTGGAGGCAGACACAGCCACAAGCTAAAGCTCTGAAACCCTGAGTGGGGAACCAGTGCAGACCTTTATACGACTGTGGAAGCAGCGCCCTGAGACTTGTAAAGGAACCTCCGTCAGAGGATCAAGCAAGGGGGTCCACCAGGGGGCTTGACCTCGGACAGACCCTGAGCGCGAGGATAAACCTGAGAAGCTGCTGGGCTAATGATGGCTACCCAGTCTCAGGAGGCTCAGAAGAGAAAGAATAACAACAAGAAAAAGAAGTCATTAACACTCGACAACATTTACACAGAGAAAATCCAGACAACTGAGCAAACAGAGGAGGAGAACAAACAAGCATCCGGACCCTCCTCAAATAAGGAAAACTCCTCACAAGCTAGGGAAGAGTTCAAAACCGAGATTTTGAGGAAAATGGAAGAGATCTGGCAAGAAAATAACGGTTTAAAAGGTAGAATCTTGCAAATGGAAAGTGAGGCTCAGAAACCAAATGAACTGATAAGCAAATTGAACACCAGAAATGTCCAGATTGAAAAGGAATACCAGAAGATTATAGCCGAAAACCAGAAGATCATAGTCGAAAACCAGAAGATTATAGCCAAAAACCAGAAGATTACAGCTGAAAATCAAAAGATCATAGCCGAAAACCAAAAGATTATAGCCGAAAACCAATCCCTAAAGGCTAGAATTGAGCAATTAGAAGCTAATGA